>NC_083437.1:825103-1017603 GCF_020745735.1 Hemiscyllium ocellatum
CTCCCTCCCTCCCACACTCACCCCCTCCTCCTCCTTCCTGCTCCCTCTGTCCCTCCCACACTCACCCCCTCCTCCTCCTTCCTGCTCCCTCCATCCCTCCCACACTCATCCCTTCTTTCTCTCATGGAATCCTATGTTTATTCCCCTTCCTTTCTTTTTTGTTACAGATCCCCCAACACCAGGGTATCGTCCCCCAGGTTTACTTGGCAGCGCTGCTCGTTCATCAGGTGGTTGTGGAAAACACAATTGTAAGACACAGAATTTATAGCAAAAGTTTGCAATGTGATGTATCTGAAATTATACATAAAAAACCTTGATTGTTTGTTGAGTCTTTCACCTGTTCAAATACCATTATAGTTTCACTTCTTTCATATGTAAATCACAAAACTTTTCTTTAGAAGTTACATTCTCAGGTTAACTGTAACAATTGGTGTTAGCCCCCTGGGTTCTCTTATGGACACCCTTACAGACACACACACTCCCACACTCCACATACACCCCCTCACAGACTTAAGACACTCTGCACCCACTACACACACACACACACACCACCCCAGACACACACACACAGACAGACAAAGACCCACATACACACATATATTCTGTGTGTGAATTTGTATTGCAGAGTTACATTGCACGTTGCTCAAAAACTGCATACATTCATGTCGAACTCTGAGCTCAAAAACTGCAGGAATTTATGTAAAACTCCATTATCTCACTTTTTAGATTAGAATCAATCTAAACATCAGGTCATAGACAGAGAACACAGGGGGCTAACACCTTCAACATATTGTCTAGCTATCACCGTTAACAGCTAACCTGGGAATGCAACTTTAAAAACAAGGGTTTTGTGATTTACATATGAAAGAAGTGAAACTATAATGGTATTTGAACAGGTGAAAGACTCAACAAACAATCAAGGTTTTTTATGTATAATTTCAGATACATCACATTGCAAACTTTTGCTATAAATTCTGTGTCTTACAATTGTGTTTTCCACAACCACCTGATGAACGAGCAGCGCTGCCAAGTAAACCTGGGGGACGATACCCTGGTGTTGGGGATCTGTAACTGTGTCCACCCCAGGCCAACACCAGCAGCTCCACCTCATTTCTCTGTTGTCTGTTTCTCCTGGTCCTTCCGTCACTCTTCCCGCTTCCAAGACATTCTCTTTGGAAATATTCTGAGTCAGAGTTGCCTGGGTTATTTCACTCTCTCTCTCTTTCTCTCCCTGCTCCATTCCCCCGTCTCTCTCTCTCTCTCTCTCCTTTCTCCATCCACCCCTCCAGGTGACATTTAACGCAGAGTTTGACGTCTCTGATTCTGGGAGTGAGGACCTGGCAGCAAACTTCACCGTCACCGCCACCAGGTGAGACCTGACCCGGCAGCCAGGGACAGCACGGGGTTAGAGACAGAGTAAAGCTCCCTCTACACTGTCCCCCCATCCCAGGACAGGGACAGGATGGGGTTAGATACAGAGTAAAGCTCCCTCTACACTGTCCCTCCATCCCAGGGGCAGGGACATCACGGGCTGGGATACAGAGTAAAGCTCCCTCTACACTGACCCCCTATCCCAAGGACAGGGACAGAACGGGGTTAAATACAGAGTAAAGCTCACTCTACACTGTCCCACCATCAAACACTCCCAGGGACAGGGTCAGCACAGGGTGAGGTGCAGAGTAAAGCTCCCTCTACACTGTCACCCTATCACCGGGACAGGGACAGCACGGGGTTAGATACAGAGTAAAGCTCCCTCTACACTGTCCCTCCATCCCAGGGACAGGGACGGTACACGGTTAGATAGTGAGTAAAGCTCCCTGTACCTGTTGCCCAATGACAGCCCCCTCCTATTTAAGCTGAGTTGAGTGAGTGTCGGGATGAGCTGTTGAGGAGGGGGTTTAGGACCCCAGCTGATGACTTGTTTCCCTCCTCTGTCTGTCCCTCCCTCACTCCCTCGGTCCTTCTCCAGTGGGAACGCTGTGCGGATTACCAACGAGAGCACTCTGACCCGGACTCTCTTCCTGCGTTACACTGTCAGTGTGGTGACCTCCGGGTGAGTGGCTGCTGGGAGATGGAGGGTGGGGAGTGAGGGTCTGGGGGAGGGAGGCTGGTCAATGGGGAGGGGTTTCTGATGCAAACACAAATACTCTGCTCTGAGCCACCCCTCAGACAGTGTCTCTCCATCTTTGACAGACATGTCGGTCCCAAATCCTTGTTCATCCATCACGCCCAGGGATGTGCGGGTCAGGGTGGGTAGGCCGTGGGGAATTGTCCCGTAGTGCCCAGGGATGTGCGGGTCAGGGTGGGTAGGCCGTGGGGAATTGTCCCGTAGTGCCCAGGGATGTGCGGGTCAGGGTGGTTTGACCGTGGGGAATTGTCCCGTAGTGCCCAGGGATGTACAGGTCAGGGTGGGTAGGCCGTGGGGAACGGAGGGTGACAGAGATTGTTTGGACGGTCTGTGTCTGAGTCACCGATGAGTCAGCTTGGATCTCCACTTCCCAGTTTCCCACCCGGTGTCCCTGGCGTTTCCCTCTTCCATCTGTGTATCCCTCAGTACCCCACATTAGGCCATGTCCGTTCTGTGTGCCACCTGTTGAAGTAACTGCCCGCTTTCTGCCAATCCTTCTGTATGTTTGCAGGATCGAGTCCACGCGGCACATCAATGTCACCGCTGGAAGCCAGGAGCAGCGGCTGGTCAAACACTCCTACCAGGTGAGGAGTGGTCCTCGGGCTCCTCCTCCCCACTGCCCGCCCTGTCGGGGTCTCCCATGGCTCTTGCCCGAGGTGCAGCAGGGTGGGCAAGAGGGGGTTAGGGAATGGGGAGCTGCAGTGACTCTATCCCAGGCCCGATCTCCACGCCCCAGGACCCTACTGCAGTGTGGCACTGTTCAGGCCTCAGGCTCCATTAGGGACCAGGCCTGGACTGGGCCCCGATGTTCTCAGATTCGGGACACGGGCACAGACCCGACTCTGGGCCTCCACGTGTAGGACCAGGACCCCACCACACGGGGCGCACCTACTGCCCGTCCACCACAGCAGCAGCCGCCTCCGACCATTCCCCAATGGGACCTGGTGCCAACCCACCACCACCCCACCCCCCACCACCATCGCCCCCTGCTGCTGTAGATGGTCAGGGGTCTGTACCAACTACCCTCCCTCACCTGTACCCCTTCACCTGTTGGCCCTCTGTGTGAGGAAGTTGCCCATCCTGTCCCTTTTCTGACTTTCCCCTTTCCCTGTGACCTTGTCATCCCATCCTCCCTCCCTGGTCCAGCCTCCATGTTACTGCAGAAAGACACTGATGCAGCTCCATCCCAAGTGCCTCTGGGTAATTTGCCACAGGGGAACGGCTCTCGGCTCAGGGTATGGCGTCTAGTGGAACAGGGGTCAGTGCTGGGAGGGGATTGTCTCTCTGTCTTTCTCTCTCTGTCTCTCTCTCTGTCTCTCTCTTTCTCTCTCTCACTGTCTCTCTTTCTCTCTTCCCCCGCCTCCCTCGCTCCACCCCTCCTGCTCAGTAACAATATGGAGTACACAGCCAAACCCGCAGTTGCCTTTAACCCGAAGAGCCCAAGAAAGGGGAATGATGTTCCTCGGTTTGGGAATCCCAGTGAACAGGGATTCGTCATTCCCCACCACCATGTTTGGAAAAGTGATACGGCCTCCATTTTGGGGACACAGTAATCCTCTGGACCTCCATTTTGGGGCAGAGTTACTCCTTGGGCATTTAGTTTGTGGACACAATTGACCCCAGGGCCACCATTTTGGGGACAGAGATGGCCCCTGGGCCTCCGTATCTGCCCTGAGATCGATCCCCATCTATGTTCTGCATGTGGCTCAGATGGAAAGCAGGGACCACCAGTGGGCATTGCTGCCTTCCAGAGTTGACTGCGATCTCTGTTGGCCGTAGGTAGAGAACCTGGGAGACCGCAGCGTGCCGATTGGAGTGATCCTCTCTGTCCCAGACCGTCTCAGCGGACAGTCCATCTGGAACGTTTCCGTGTCCCCACGAAACCAGGTGAGTGGGCCAAAGGGGGTCTGGGGGAGATGGTATGGAGAGGCACATGGACGGCAAATGGGGAGCCGGTGTTGACTATCCACCAGGGGGTGCCCACACCATGTCCCACCTGCAACAGGGTGGCATGGGGTGGGCTCAGTGGGTAGAAATGCTGCTTCACGGCACCAGGGACATGGGTTCAATACCATTCTCAGGCGACTGTCAGTGTAGAGTTGGCATATTCTCCTGAGTGGCCAATCCACCCTAACCCACACATCCCTGGGCACTATGGGACAATATCCCCTCAGCCAATCCCCCCTAACCCACACATCCCTGGGCACTATGGGACAATATCCCCACAGCCAATCCAACTCTTCAACCGCAAGAAATGCAAAACTTGCGCCCACACCTCCTCCCTCACTTCTCTCCAAGGCCCCAAGGGATCCTTCCATATCCGCCACAAGTTCACCTGTACCTCCACACACATCATCTATTGCATCCGCTGCACCCGATGTGGCCTCCTCTATATTGGGGAGACGGGCCGCTTACTTGCAGAACGCTTCAGGGAACACCTCTGGGCCGCCCAGACCAACCAACCCAACCACCCCCGTGGCTCAACACTTTAACTCTCCCTCCCACTCCACCAAGGACATGCAGGTCCTTGGACTCCTCCACCGCCAGAACATCATAACACGACGGCTGGAGGAAGAGCGCCTCATCTTCCGCCTGGGAACCCTCCAACCACAAGGAATGAACTCAGATTTCTCCAGTTTCCTCATTTCCCTCCCCCCACCTTGTCTCAGTCAAATCCCTCGAACTCAGCACCGCCCTCCTAACCTGCAATCTTCTTCCTGACCTCTCCGCCCCCACCCCACTCCGGCCTATCACCCTCACCTTGACCTCCTTCCACCTATCACATCTCCATCGCCCCTCCCCCAAGTCCCTCCTCCCTACCTTTTATCTTACCCTGCTGGACACACTCTCCTCATTCCTGATGAAGGGCTTATGCCCGAAACGTCAATTCTCCTGTTCCTTGGATGCTGCCTGACCTGCTGCGCTTTTCCAGCAACACATTTTCAGCCCACAGTCCATCCCCCCTAACCTGCACATCCCTGGGCACTACTGGACAATTTCCCATGGCCAATCCACCCTAACCTTGATGTCTTTGGATTGTGGGAGGAAACCGGAGCACCCGGAAGAAGTGCACTCAGACACAGGGAGAACGTGCAACCTCCACACAGACAGTTGCCTGAGGGTGGGCTCGAACCTGGGACCCTGGTGCTGTGGGGGTGAAGTTGTGCTCACTGAGCCACCGTGACAATTATCTGCTTCCAGTTTCAGCCGTGTGACCCGAGCAGTACCAGAGCCAGTGGGTATTGGGGGGAGGGTGGATTTCTTTTAGGGAGTGGTGGGTGGGAGAAACTCTGTGCATGTTGGAGTTCGAGCCAGCCCAAGGGAAGGTGGTTGTGAAGGGTCAGTTACCTCAGCAGCAGGATATCCCTCAGAACTGTATCCTCACCCCCAACTATCTCCAGCTACTTCCTCACTGCCCTTCCTTCTGTCGAACGGGAGGGCAGGGGGGATGTTTGGCAGTGATTACGTTCAGCACCGTTCCCGACTCCTCAGGTACTGAAGGGGCTGTGCCTGTTTACAGCGAGATCCCGGCAGTGTCCGGCTTCTAGCATGAATACCAAGTCAGTGTGTTAGGTTTCATTCATAGAGGGATTGAGTTCCAGAACCGCAATATCATGCTGCAACTATACAAAACCCTGGTGCGGCCACGTTTGGAATATTGTGTACAGTTCTGGTCCTCATATTCTGGGAAGGATGTGGAAGCACTGGAAAAGGTACAGAGGAGATTTACCAGGACGTTGCCTGGTCTGGAGGGAAGGTCTTATGAGGAAAGGCTGAGAGACTTGAACCTGTTCTCATTGGCAAGAAGAAGGCTAAGAGGGGATTTGATAGAGACGTACAAGATGATCAGAGGATTAGCTCGGGTAGACAGTGAATGTCTTTTTCATAGGATGATGACATCATCTTGTACGAGGGGTCATAACTACAAATTGAGGGGTGATAGATTTAAGACCGATGTCAGAGGCAGGTTCTTTCCGCAGAGAGTGGTAAGGGCGTAGAATGCCCCACCTGCTAATGTAGTCAACTCAGCCACATAAGGGAGATTTAATCAATCCTTAGATAAGCACATAGATGATTTTGGGATAGTGTAGGGGGAACAGGCTGAGAATAGTTCGCAGGTCGACGCAACATAGAGCGCCGAAGGGCCTGTTCTGCATTGAGTTGTTCTCTGTTCGATGTTCTAACACCACACTATGACCATCACCAATGAAAACAGTGTTGCTGTTGGCGTATTCCACGCTGTTATCATGACTGAATCCCCCACTAGCAACATCGTGGGGGTTACTATTAACCAGAAACTGAACTGAACCCAGCGTCATATCGAGTTGAGTTGAGTTGAGTGAAGCTGAATTGCATGTATAATCCCGAGGCCCAGGGAAAAGCTTTGTCTTGCGAGCAACCCAGGCAGATCCCAGAGTTAAGGAGCACAGGTAGTAAATAACAGGGAAACAGCGGCAAAAACAAAACCACAGGGACAGGCGAATGTTAAGGGTTTGTGAGTCCATTCAGTATTCTAACAACAGTAGGGTAGAAGCTGTTGTGAAACCGGCTGGTGCGTGTGTGTTCCGGCTTCTGTCCCTTCTCCCCGATGGTAGAGGTTGTAGAAAAACATTGCCAGGGTGGGATGGATCTTTGAGAATGCTGGTGGCCTTTCCTTGACAGAGGGCCTGGCAGATGGATCCTATAGATGGGAGGTTGGCCTTTCTGATTGTCCGGGCCAAGTTCACCGCTCTCTGTAACCGACTCCGATCTTGAGTGGTCCAGTTACCATCCCAGGTAGTGATACGTATCAATCCAGTGGCTACACAAGAAGGTCAGAGGTCAGAGGCTGGGACTCCCGCGGTGAGTAACTCACCTCCTGACCTCCCCTCCACCATCTTCCAGGCACAGGTCGGGAGTGAGAGGGAATATTCCCCGCTGCCCCTGGGCGGGGAAGGCTCGAACAGCACTCCTGGAGCAGGACAGCATCCAGGATGAAACTGTGCCTACCCTGCGTGATTGGCACCACGTCCAGCAGCACCAGCTCTCCCTCCACCCACCGGTGCTCCGATGGTACAAGATGCACTGAAGAAACCCACTGAGGCTCCGCACACAGCACCTTCCCAACCCACACCTGCTCCCATCGGAGCTTCTGATAGGGCGATGGTCCAAGTGCCAAAAGGGGGTGGGTTTCAGTTCAAGCTGGTTGTGTTAAATCCTTGTTTCCCAGCGAGGAGCCACTTGGAAATAGCGATCACTGTTCACCATGAGAAATCAGCTCCGTGCTTTCCTGCCGCCTGGATGTCCAAGACTGCACGAGCGGGGAGATATGAACATTTTGACGATATTTGCAAACACTCTGGGAGCAGTGGGGAGTAACATTCGTGATGGGGAGGGACGTCTCGAGAACATGAGGGTGGGGGGTTCCTGGACCCAGCGAGGGGATGAATTTCTGACAGTCTGTTTGTGTCTGTCTGTCTCCTGCACCACCCGCACACCAGACGCACCGCTCAGTGTGCTCACCCTCCATCGACAGAGGGAAAAGGCCGCAGGGGATCTCTGTTCACAACAGACAAGACAACGTCACTGAGGTAAGGTGGTGCAGAGTGGCATTTGTGGGAAATGCAGAGTCATTCCAGTGGGCACAATGGGAGGCCATTCTGCCCCTACACACTCTGCTGGAGATGTCAAGGATAACAATCCAACACATTCGCCTCCTCTGAGCCAGTCACACTCAATTCATGTCCCCCCACCGTGTCCCTCCCCCATCCCCCTCAATCCCTGTCCCTCCCCCATTCCCCTCAATCCCTGTCCCTCCTTCCCTCTGGGTCCCTCCCCATCCCCCTCAGTCCGTGTCCCTCCCTCCCTCCCTCTGGGTCCCTCCCCCATCCCCCTCAATCCCTGTCCCTCCCTCCCTCTGGGTCCCTCCCCCATCCCCCTCAATCCCTGTCCCTCCCTCCCTCTGGGTCCCTCCCCCATCCCCTCAATCCCTGTCCCTCCCTCCCTCTGGGTCCCTCCCCCATCCCCCTCAATCCCTGTCCCTCCCTCCCTCTGGGTCCCTCCCCCATCCCCCTCAATCCCTGTCCCTCCCTCCCTCTGGGTCTCTCCCCCATCCCCCTCAATCCCTGTCCCTCCCTCCCTCTGGGTCTCTCCTCCATCCCCCTCAGTCCGTGTCCCTCCCTCCCTCTGGGTCCCTCCCCCATCCCCCTCAGTCCGTGTCCCTCCCTCCCTCTGGGTCTCTCCTCCATCCCCCTCAGTCCGTGTCCCTCTGGGTCCTGACCGTCCCGTCTGTCCATCTGTTGTTTCTGGGAAGTGAAGATGACCGGATGGGTTTGTGGGACGGCCGGACTGGGCTTGCGAGAGACTGGAATGGTTTGGATGAGGTGGGGACCACGCGGTGGGCTGGGGAAGGGGTCAGTGGAGAGCTGTATTTGCCCCTTTAACTCTGCATTGTTTTATCACCCTAGCCCTGCCCATCCACATTTATACCTTTAAGATCCACCCCAGCCCCCCGCTTGTTACTGGTTCCCTGGCCATGCGCCTGTTTCTCTGGGTGTTGGAATTTTAATTAAGTTATTGATAAAAGTTGTGTTCTCATTGAGTCTCTGTGTAGCAGACGCAACACAGGGCTCTGGGACGGGGGCAGAAATGAAACTGACTGCACTCTGGCAGGAGTGTGGGGTGGGGGAGAGATGTGGAACCTCCTGTGTCCAAGTGACTGACATAACCAATATGACCAGGGCGTAAGGATATCCTCAGTTCAGGCTGACCAACTCCTATCGTCTCATCCGGGCAGTGCAGTGGTAAACCCTCTCCGAAATCCTCCACATCCTTCCTGGAAGGCAGCGACCAGATCCCCACACGATACTCTGTGTGGGACTTCACTGAGGCCTTCGGAAAGCTGCCTGTTGTACTCACTTCCCTCCGACCAATCAAGGTTCTGGATTAGAGTGGGGCTGGAAAATCACAGCAGGTCAGACAGTATCCGAGGAGTCGGAAAATCAACGTTTCAGGCAAAAGCCCTTCCTCAGGAATACTGTGCTGGGCTTTGCTTTTCCAGCGCCACACTCTGGGACTCCAATCTCCATTTGCCGAATAAATCACCTTCATCAGACATGACTAGTCCCACACAAAGCCGTGCGCTCTGTCCCTCATGGGAGCCCTGCTTTTCCAAATGCACATAATTCCTGGATTCCTGATGAATGCCCGAAACGTTGGTTTTCCTGCTCCTCGGATGCTGCCTGTCCTGCTATGCTTTCCCAGCACCGCTCTGATCCAGAAGCTGGTTTTCAGGATCTGCAGTCCCTGGTTTGATCCTGACCGATAAAGGCAGGCACGTCATCCACCTTCTTTACTAATCCATCAACTTGCGTGGCCACTTTCTGGACACAGTAGACTTGGAGCCCCACATCCCTCTGTACATTAACACTGTTCAGGGTCCTGTCACTAACTGTGCACTTTTTCTTAACGTTTAATCTCACAAAGTGCAGCGCCTCGCACTTATTCAGATT
The DNA here is from genome assembly GCF_020745735.1 of Hemiscyllium ocellatum. NCBI lineage: Eukaryota > Metazoa > Chordata > Chondrichthyes > Orectolobiformes > Hemiscylliidae > Hemiscyllium > Hemiscyllium ocellatum. The sequence goes on from NC_083437.1 coordinate 834,722, forward strand.
AAACTCCATCTGCCGTTTCTCTGCCCATAGCAGCGACTGATCGATTTCCCACTGGATCCTTTGTGAACCTTTCACTATCAACAACTCCACTGACCTTTGTACCATCTGCAATCTCAGTATCCCATCCAACTCATATATATATATATATATTTGTTTTTCACCACAGAACATGCCCTTCAGCCCACGGTGTTGTGCCGACCACTGATCCTCATGTATGTACCCTCAACTTTCTGTGACCATATGCATGTCCAGGAGTCTCTAAATGTCCCCAATGACCCTGCCTCCACAACTGCTGCTGGCAACACATACCATGCTCTCACAACTCTCTGTGTAAAGAACCGGCCTCTGACATCCCCTCGATACTTTCCTCCAACCAGCTTAAAGCTATGACCCCTTGTGTTAGTCATTTCTGCCCTGGGAAATAGTCTCTGGCTATCGACTCTACCTATGCCTCTCATTATCTTGTATACCTCAATTAGGTCCCCTCTTCTCCTCCTTTTCTCCAATGAAAATAGTCCGAGCTCAGTCAACCTCTCCCCATAAGATAAGCCCTCCAGTCCAGGCAGCATCCTGGTAAACCTCCTCTGAACCCTCTCCAAAACATCCACATCTTTCCTATAAGAGGGCGACCAGAACTGGACGCAGTATTCCAAGTGCAGTCTAACCAAAGTTTTATAGAGCTGCAACAAGACCTCACGACTCTTAAACTCAATCCCCCTGTTCATGAAAGCCAAAACACCATATGCTTTCTTAACAACCCTGTCCACTTGGGTGGCCATTTTAAGGGATCTATGTACCTGCACACCAAGATCCCTCTGTTCCTCCACACTGCCAAGAATCCTATCCTTATTCCTGTACTCAGCTTTCAAATTTGACCTTCCAAAATGCATCACCTCACATTTATCCAGGTTGAACTCCATCTGCCACCTCTCAGCCCATCTCTGCATCCTGTCAATATCCCGCTGCAGCCTACAACAGCCCTCGATACTGTCAACGACTCCTCCAACCTTCGTGTCATCTGCAAAGTTGCCGACTCATCCTTCAATCTCCTCATCCAAGTCATTAATAAAAATTACAAACAGTAGAGGCCCAAGGACAGAGCCCTGTGGAACACCACTCACCACAGACTTCCAGGCAGAATATGTTCCTTCTACTACCACTCGCTGCCTTCTGTTGGCCAGCCAATTCTATATCCAGAATTGCATATGCGTGTATATCTCACAAACAGCAGGGAGTCCCAGTCCAGATCCCTGCGGAACACCACACCAGTCACACACCTCCAGCCTTCCACATTCCCCTCCAATGGGTGAGCCCATTCTGTATCCATACGGCCAATCCCCAGAGATCCCATCTATCCTAACTTTCGGGATAAGCCTCCCAGCCTATCCAGCCTCTCTCTCTCTCTCTCTCACCCCAACCCTCCAATCCTGGCCACATTCCTTGCATATTTTTTTCCGAACCCTTTCAAATTTTACACCGCTCTCCTTCTGAGAGGTGGGTGACCAGGATTACAGGAAACATTCCTTCTTGTCGGAAACTGTACTAAACTCTAGGTGCAGAACATCCACTGCTCTACCCTCACCAATCACCTTCATCACCTCCGGGAGACAATCAGTCCACTTTCTCATTCCTGATGAAACGCTTTTGCCCAAAACATCGATTTTCCTGTTCCTCAGATGCTGCCAAACCTGCTGGGCTTTTCCAGCACCACACTCTGGGACTCCAATCTCCATTCGCCGAATAAATCACCTTCGTCAGATATGACCAGCCCCACACAAAAGCCGTGCGCTCTGTCCCTCATCGGGCCCTGCTTTTCCAAATGCACATAATTCCAATCCCGAAGAATCCTCTCCAACTGGGTCCAGCCACCGATGTATGAGACTCAGTGGTCGATGGTTTCCAGTTCACTGCTTGAATCAGAGCAGCGACCTTAGTGATATGGCAGTCTGCAAGGGATCAGGCCCATGGTGAGGGAGGACACACAGACACCAAGATGTCGCTGTTGTTTGACTCCACTGAGACAACCAATCGCAGTGCCATCTGCAAACCGACTCCCCATCACTCCGATATTCCCAACCAATGTCCCAACTGTTGCAGGACTGTGGGATCGCGCCATGCATTCTGCTGAGGTGTGAGGTGTCCAACCTGCGGGGCCATGAGAAGGTGATCTTCGATATTCAGGGGGAGGTGAGGACTGAGGCAATTACTCAGGTAAGTGGATCATCTCTGACCAGGAGCTGGATGGAAAACCACCTGCATTTCGTCTGATGCTGACCACAGCTGAGGGAGGGGGAAAGGTCAGAGGGGGAAAGGTCGGAGGGTCAGTGCTGAGGGAGGGGGAAAGGTCGGAGGGTCAGTGCTGAGGGAGAGGGAAAGGTCAGAGAGTCAGTGCTGAGGGAGTGCCGCACTGTCGGAGGGTCAGTGCTGAGGGAGTGTGCATTGTCAGGGGGTCAATGTTGAGGGAGTGCCGCACTGTCGGAGGGATGGTGCTGAGGGAGTGGGACTGGTCGAAGGGTCAGTGCTGAGGGAATGGGCGCTGTCGGATGGTCAGTGCTGAGGGAGAGGGCACTGTTGCAGGGTCAGTGCTGAGGGAGAGGGCACTGTTGCAGGGTCAGTGCTGAGGGAGTGGACACTGTCGGAGGGATGGTGCTGAGGGAGTGGGCACTGTCGAGGGTCAGTGCTGAGGGACTGGGCACTGTCAGAGGGTCAGTGCTGAGGTAGCGGGCACTGTGGGAGGATCTGTGCTGAGGGAGTGGACACTGTCGGAGGGTCAGTGCTGAAGGAGTGACGCACTGTCGGAGTGTCAGTGCTGAGGGAGTGGGCACTGTCAGAGGGTCAGTGCTGAGGAGGTGGCGCACTGTCGGAGGGTCAGTGCTGAGGGAGTGCCGAACTTTCGGAGGGTCAGTGCTGAGGGAGTGCCGCACTGTCGGAGGGTCAGTGCTGAGGGAGTGCCGAACTTTCGGAGGGTCAGTGCTGAGGGAGTGCCGCACTGTCGGAGGGTCAGTGCTGAGAGATTGGGCACTGACGGAGGGTCAGTGCTGAGGGAGTGGGCACTGTCGGAGGGTCAGTGCTGAGGGAGTGCCGCACTGTCGGAGGGTCAGTGCTGAGGGAGTGGGCACTGTCGGAGGGTCAGTGCTGAGGGAGTGCCGCACTGTCGGAGGGTCAGTGCTGAGGGAGTGGGCACTGTCGGAGGGTCAGTGCTGAGGGAGTGCCGCACTGTCGGAGGGTCAGTGCTGAGGGAGTGGGCACTGTCGGAGGGTCAGTGCTGAGGGAGTGGGCACTGTCGGAGGGTCAGTGCTGAGGGAGTGGGCACTGTCGGAGGGTCAGTGCTGAGGGAGTGGGCACTGTCGGAGGGTCAGTGCTGAGGGAGTGCCGCACTGTCGGAGGGTCAGTGCTGAGGGAGTGGGCACTGTCGGAGGGTCAGTGCTGAGGGAGTGCCGCACTGTCGGAGGGTCAGTGCTGAGGGAGTGGGCACTGTCGGAGGGTCAGTGCTGAGGGAGTGGGCACTGTCGGAGGGTCAGTGCTGAGGGAGTGCCGCACTGTCGGAGGGTCAGTGCTGAGGGAGTGGGCACTGTCGGAGGGTCAGTGCTGAGGGAGTGCCGCACTGTCGGAGGGTCAGTGCTGAGGGAGTGGGCACTGTCGGAGGGTCAGTGCTGAGGGAGTGGGCACTGTCGGAGGGTCAGTGCTGAGGGAGTGTTCTGGTCAGTGTTTTAGTATTGTTGTTGCGTGGTTTCTGGTCTGTATTGAGTCCCAGATATTCATGTTGTAATTTTTCTCCATGTCACAGTTGAATGTGAAACAGTTTCAGTTGATCAGTAAGTTACGACTCCGTTATGATCAGCAGAAGTACGTGGATGTATCGAATGTGAACGATAAGTTGAAGGAGTCAATGGTGAGTGATGCCAGGGGGATATTTGCGACATTCCCGAAATTTCACATCTAACATTCCCCAACCAGCTAAAGATCCAGATATAAATCGTCCAAAAGTGACCCAAATCACAGCGGGCTGGATAGAGCAAATGACCACCACATCCCCTTCACAGGGAGTGGGCTGTGTTACCCAGATCCCATGTGCCATATCCCTCTCCTATATCTGCTTGCTCCATCACTCTCCCATATCCCTGTCCCACATCCCTGTCCCATATCGGTGACACAGTGGTTAGCACTGCTCCCTCAAAGCACCCGGGACCCGGGTTCAATTTCAGCCTCAGGCGACTCTCTGTGTGGAGTTTTCACGTTCTCCCCGTGTCTGCTCCGGTTTCCTTCCACAATCCAGAAATGTGCAGGTTCGGTGAATTGGCCGTGCTAAATTGCCCGTAGTGTTTGGTGAAGGGGTAAATGTAGTGGGATGGGTTTTCCCCGGAGGGTCGGTGTGGACATGTTTGGCCGAAGGGCCTGTTTCCACTCTGTAAGTAATCTCATCTAATCTAATATCCCTGCCCCGTATCCCTGCTCCGTATCCCTGCCCCACATCCCTGCCCCTTTATCCCTGCCCCGTATCCCTGCCCCGTATCCCTGCCCCGCATCCCTGCCCCGTATCCCTGCCCTTTATCCCTGCCCCGTATCCCTGCTCCGTATCCCTGCCCCGTATCCCTGCTCCGTATCCCTGCCCCGTATCCCTGCTCCGTATCCCTGCCCCGTATCCCTGCCCTTTATCCCTGCCCTGTATCCCTGCTCCGTATCCCTGCCCCGCATCCCTGCCCCGTATCCCTGCCCTTTATCCCTGCCCCACATCCCTGCCCCACATCCCTGCCCTTTATCCCTGCCCCACATCCCTGCCCCACATCCCTGCCCTTTATCCCTGCCCCACATCCCTGCCCCACATCCCTGCCCTTTATCCCTGCCCCACATCCCTGCCCCACATCCCTGCCCTTTATCCCTGTCCCGTATCCCTGCCCCACATCCCTGCCCCACATCCCTGCCCCACATCCCTGCCCTGTATCCATGTTCCATATCCCTGGGTCCGACTGGGGTCACTCCCATTGCAGTGTACTGACCCTGTTGTGACCCTCTCCCTCTAGATCGAGACTGAGGTGGATGTGCTGGTGATGGCGGATCACCTGGTGGAGATTGTTGCTGGGAGTGTGGCCGGTCTCTTCCTGCTCATGATCTGCTGCGTTGTCCTTTACAAGGTGGTACCGTCACCGTCAGGGTGGGGCGTGTCGGGCTGGGGAATACTGAGGGGAAGGGCTGGAGGGAGATGGTTGGTGATCATTTTGGACTGAACTGGGGAGTCATGGGGATCAATTGGAAATCCTACAAGTTCAGGGATACAGCGGCTATCCAGTCAGACAGCATCGAGAGCACGGTCTGAGGTTGATGAAGGACAGAGGACAGGGAGCAAGAGGGTCGAGAGGGTGTGGTCAAGCGAGGGAGTGGGGGGGCCCACGGGAAGGAGAGAAGATAGTGGGAATGTTGAGCCCTTACTCTGAGCCGTCTGGTCTCAGACTGTCACTGAAGGGAATACATCCTTCCCAGTCCTTCTCCCAGAAAACCCTCACAGGTATGTTTCAGTCAGGTCACCTGAGATTTATCCCAACTCCAACCACTGGAGGCACTGCCTTCGGTGTCTGGTCAAGTAGGTAGGGCCTGTATTCATCAGAGATCAGGGAAAATGGGAGAGCAGCCGAATCCACATTTTGAGCTCAGGAGCCTCCCTCTCCTTCCTTCACCCAACCTTGGTCCTGACGTTAGTTTGGTGGGTGGGGGGAGGGGGGGGGTGCATGGGGAGGAAGGTTGAACAGGCGAGTGGTACTGAACAAGCAATTCAATCACATTGCCTTTACAGAGCTCCCCCTCCTCACCCTTATACTCCCCTCCCTCAAACCCCCACCACCCAGTGGCCACCCACTCGACTCTCAGTCAACGCCCTCACTGACTCTGAGGTCAGATTGTGGAGCAGCAACAAACCAGCATGGGGCGTGGGTGATGCTGGTTCCCAGGATGCATCCTGGGATTGAGAAACAGCTGAACCTCCAAACAAGACCTCATTGGGGATGTGGTTCAGGTCAGGTGACCAGTGGGTTATGAGGGAGAGGAGGGGGGGTTTCATCATCCAGACCTGAGTAACACAAACCCCCAGAACTGTCGTCTGCCCCCTCCTCTGCACCCCAGCGCAGCAGATGGGCGTTGGGGTAGATCATTCTGACCTCAGGAACTTCCTATCTCCTCCACCCATTACGCCCCCACAAATGTAATTCAGCAAGAGATTTGCGGGGACCCCCAGTTATTGAGCAGGTCATGGTGATATGAAATGTTAAGGGTGGGTTAAACTCCCCCTGAGCACTCTGTCAGTCTCTCTGTGACTCCACAGCCCTCTTTACAACTTGTTAATGAACTCGATTCCTTCCCCTCTTCGCCTGCCACGCTCTGGCATGGCCAGTCTTGATGATCTGACCCTTGAACTCTGACCTTTTCCAGCTGGGATTCTTCAAGCGGAACAAAGCGTCTGGGGACAAGGACCCACTCCAGAAGGATTCCCCGCCTGCGACAGAGGGGTCAGCAGCTGAGGCAGCGACTGCGCAGAGCTGAGGGAAAATGGCGGGTTTCTGGTCTGATCCCACTGTGTGCAATTGGAATAATCCACATGCAGCATCTCCCTGAGTGATTCACTCCCAAGTCTGAGTCCAAAACCAATAAAGTGATTGATTGAAATGAAGGGAAAGTGCGAACTGGGAATGATTGATCAAAACAGAGTGTTTCTAACTCTCCTAAATGTTAAAGTCTCACATCACCAGGTTGGGGTCAAACAGCTGGATTGCCTGGAATATAACCTGGTGTCGTGTGACTTTTCAACTTTGTTGAGCCCAGTCCAACAGCGACAGCTCCACATCACCTCTCCGACGTAACGCTGACGTTGTCTGATACCTTCCTTTATCTCCACTGGCTGACAAGTGGGTGTGGGGGGGAGGGGGGGTTTACTTTAAATCCACCCTCCCCCTCTCCAGCCAAAACAAAACCATCGCCTTTTATATTCGCACATGGTGCTCACTCAGTGTACTTTATTCTGGTAATGAGGTTGTGTTGAAGAAGATCAACCTTTTTCTTGACAATATACTGAGGGACATTACGGTGTCAGTGAGTATATATGTGCATGTGTGCCAATATACGTGTATTTCTGTGTATCACTCTCTCTCTGTATTTATATGTGTGTCTATCTGTGTTTCAGTCTCTCTCTGTGTCTGTGTATGTGCGTCTTTCTGTGCTCTCTCTCTCTCTGTGCTCTCTCTCTCTCTCTGTCAGTATATGTGTGTCTACCTGTGTTTCTGTCTCTCTGTGTCTTTATATGTGTGTCTATCTGTGTTTCAGTCTCCCTCTCTGTGTCAGTGTATGTTTGTCTATCTGTGTTTCTGTCTCTCTCTGTGTCTGTACGTGTGTCTATCTGTGTTTCAATTTCTCTCTCTCTGGGTGTCTGTATATGTGCTGAAAATGTGTTGCTGGTTAAAGCACAGCAGGTCAGGCAGCATCCAAGGAACAGGAAATTCGACGTTTCGGGCATAAGCCCTTCATCAGGAATGAGGAGAGGGTGCCAAGCAGGCTAAGATAAAAGGTAGGGAGGAGGGACTTGGGGGAGGGGCGATGGAGATGTGATAGGTGGAAGGAGGTCAAGGTGAGGGTGATAGGCTGGAGTGGGGTGGGGGCGGAGAGGTCAGGAAGAGGATTGCAGGTTAGGAGGGCGGTGCTGAGTTGAGGGAATCGACTGAGACAAGGTGGGGGGAGGGGAAATGAGGAAACTGGAGAAATCTGAGTTCATCCCTTGTGGTTGGAGGGTTCCCAGGCGGAAGATGAGGCTCTCTTCCTCCAGCCGTCGTGTTGTTATGTTCTGGCGATGGAGGAGTCCAAGGACCTGCATGTCCTTGGTGGAGTGGGAGGGGGAGTTAAAGTGTTGAGCCACGGGGTGGTTGGGTTGGTTGGTCCGGGCGTCCCTGATGTGTTCCATGAAACGTTCTGCAAGTAGGCGGCCCGTCTCCCCAATATAGAGGAGGCCACATCGGGTGCAGCGGATGCAATAGATGATGTGTGTGGAGGTGCAGGTGAATTTGTGGCGGATATGGAAGGATCCCTTGGGGCCTTGGAGAGAAGTGAGGGAGGAGGTGTGGGCGCAAGTTTTGCATTTCCTGCGGTTGCAGGGGAAGGTGCCGGGAGTGGAGGTTGGGTTGGTGTGGACCTGACAAGGGAGTCACGAAGGGAGTGGTCTTTGCGGAACGCTGATAGGGGAGGGGAGGGAAATATATCCCTGGTGGTGGGGTCCATTTGGAGTTGACGGAATTGACGGCGGATGATACGCTGTATACGGAGGTTGGTGGGGTGGTAGGTGAGAACCAGTGGGGTTCTGTCTTGGTGGCGGTTGGAGGAGCGGGGCTCAAGGGCGGAGGAGCGGGAAGTGGAGGAGATGCGGTGGAGGGCATCGTCGATCACATCTGGGGGGAATCTGCGGTCCTTGAAGAAGGAGGCCATCTGGGCTGTGCGATGTTGGAACTGGTCCTCCTGGGAGCAGATGCAGGGGAGACGAAGGAATTGGGAATATGGGATGGCGTTTTTACAGGGGGCAGGGTGGGAGGAGGTGTAGTCCAGGTAGCTGTGGGAGTCAGTCGGTTTATAATAGATGTCTGTGTTGAGTCAGTCGCCCGAGATAGAAATGGAAAGGTCTAGGAAGGGGAGGGAGGAGTCTGAGACAGTTCAGGTGAATTTGAGGTCGGGATGGAAGGTGTTAGTGAAGTTGATGAACTGTTCAACTTCCTCGTGGGAGCACGAGGCAGCGCCGATACAGTCATCGATGTAGCGGAGGAAAAGGTGGGGGGTGGTGCCAGTGTAGCTGCGGAAGATGGACTGTTCCACATATCCTACGAAGAGGCAGACATAGCTGGGGCCCATGCGGGTGCCCATGGCAACTCCTTTAGTATGGAGGAAGTGGGAGGATTGGAAAAAAAAGTTATTCAGGGTGAGGACCAGTTCAGTCAGTCGCAGGAGGGTGTCAGTGGAAGGGTACTGGTTGGTGCGGCGGGAAAGGAAGAAGTGGAGGGCTTTGAGTCCTTCGTGATGGGGGATGGAGGTTTCCTGTACAGGTTTCCTGTCTCACTCTCTCTGTGTCTGTATCTGTGTGTCTATCTATGTTTCAGTGTCTCTCTGTGTCTTTATGTGTGTGTCTACCTGTGTTTCTGTCTCTCTCTCCCTCTGTCTGTATATGTGTATCTATCTGTGTTTCTGTCTCTCTCTGTGTCTGTATATTTGTGTCTATCTGTGTTTCAGCTTTTCTCTCTTTCTGTATATGTCTGTCTACCTGTGTTTCTGTCTCTCTATGTCTGTATCTGTGTCTATCTATGTTTCAGTGTCTCTCTGTGTCTTTATATGTGTGTCTATCGGTGTTTCAATCACTTTCTGTGTCTGTGTATGTGTGTCTATCTGTGTTTCTGTCTCTCTCTCCCTCTGTCTGTATATGTGTGTGTCTCTGTGTTTCTGTCTCTCTATCTCTGTGTCTGTAAAAGTGTGTCTCTCTGTGTTTCTGTCTCTCTGGGTGTCTGTACGTGTGTCTATCTGTGTTTCAGTCTTTCTCTCTGTGTGTGTGTCTGTATATGTATGTTGATCTATGTTTCTGTCTCTCTCTGTGTCTGTATATGTGTGTCTATCTGTGTTTCTCTCGCTCTCTCTGTGTCTGTATATGTGCGTCTATCTGTGTTTCTTCTCTCTCTGTGTCTGTATATGTGTGTCTGTGTTTCAGTCACTCTCTGTCTGTATATGTGTGTCTATCTGTGTTTCTGTCTCCCTCTATCTCTCTCTCTCTCTGTCTGTATACGTGTATCTATCTGTGTTTTCTGTTCTTCTCTCTGTCTGTATATGTGTGTCTATCTGTGCTTCTCTCTCTCTCTCTGTCTGTGTATATGTCTCTCTCTGTGTCTGTATATCTGTTCCTGTCTCTCTCTCTCTCTGTGTCTGTGTATGTGTGTCTATCTGTGTCTCTCTCTGTGTCTCTAATTGTGTGTCTGTTTGTGTACACGGGTATAGATTCACAGAGACCCACATGTCCCTCTACGACAAAACAGCTGATCACACGCATTGTGTTTCTTTCTTTTCCTGTGTCTGTGTGACCAATTCTGCCTGCAATGAGGCACACTTTGAATGAATTCAAACTTGATGGGATGAAATGCTCATCACGTCTCTCCCTCTCTCTCTCTGTATCTCTCCCTCTCTCTCTCCCTCTCTCTCTCTGTATCTCTCCCTCTCTCTCTCCCCCCCCTCTGTATCTCTCCCTCTCTCTCTCCCCCCCCCCCCCCCCCCCCCCGTGTATCTCTCCCTCTCTCTCTTCCCCCCCCCCCCCCCCTCTGTATCTCTCTCTCTCCCCATTGTGTTTATAGTGGGACCTCTCCACGTCACTCCACCAATACCAGATTGTTTTTTTTTGGTGGTTGCTCATTTGGGTGGCACTGCTGCCTCATAGCGCCTGAGACCCGGGTTCAATTCCCGACTCAGGTGACTGTCTGTGTGGAGTTTGCACGTTCTCCCCGTGTCTGCGTGGGTTTCCTCCGGGTGCTCCGTCCTTCCACATTCCAAAGATGTGCGGGTCAGGTGAATTGGCCATGCTAAATTGCCCGTAGTGTTAGGTAAGGGGTAAATGTAGGGGTATGGGTGGGTTTCGCTTCGGCGGGTCAATGTGGACTTGTTGGGCCGAAGGGCCTGTTTCCACACTGTAAGTAATCTAATCTAATCATTCCTGAAGGGAGATGGATCAATCCCCGATCGCATCCTGTTTTATTCCCTGACCTGAGGAGGGATGTCCTTTCACTCCAGGCAGCCCAGGGAAAGGTCACTGTATAATCCCTGCGGTGAATCCCCGTCTGCCTACCTCCCTGTCTGTGCCTCTGCCTACCTCCCTGTCTGTGCCTCTGCCTACCTCCCTGTCTGTGCCTCTGCCTACCTCCCTGTCTGTGCCTCTGCCTACCTCCCTGTCTGTCCCTCTGCCTACCTCCCTGTCTGTGCCTCTGCCTACCTCCCTGTCTGTCCCTCTGCCTACCTCCCTGTCTGTGCCTCTGCCTACCTCCCTGTCTGTCCCTCTGCCTACCTCCCTGTCTGTGCCTCTGCCTACCTCCCTGTCTGTCCCTCTGCCTACCTCCCTGTCTGTGCCTCTGCCTACCTCCCTGTCTGTCCCTCTGCCTACCTCCCTGTCTGTGCCTCTGCCTACCTCCCTGTCTGTGCCTCTGCCTACCTCCCTGTCTGTGCCTCTGCCTACCTCCCTGTCTGTGCCTCTGCCTACCTCCCTGTCTGTGCCTCGAACACAGGAGCAAGCAGCATTCTACACAGGCTGGTCTTGTTTCTGGTGGGGTGACCCAACACAGACGGTGACAGTGCCCATGCCTATCGCCCGTACTGTCTGTGGGTCTGAACCTGACCTTCCTGTGATTTGCTTGTTCTCATTTGCACATCTCAGTCCCGGGGTTTTTTGCAATGATCCAATAAAGCTGCAGGAACGACACCTTTCCTTCAGTTTGTCTACATTACAGACATCAAGTTTCAATTTCCAATTCCATACCTTCAGAACTTGACTGTATGGCATCTCAACTGCATTTCTCCCACTCTCTCCACCCCGCGCCCCACCCCCCCCACACCCCCACCTCACCCCGTGCCCCCCCACCACACCCCCACCCCACCTCACCCCGCGCCCCCCCACCACACCCCCACCCCACCCTGCCCCACCCCGCGCGAAAATGCCGAAGTGGAAGTTGTGGGGAAGGAGTAGAGGCAGAGAGAGACTCACACGTGGAGGGGAACCTGCAGCCTCCCGGGATGGTGTGGGGTCGGGATAATCCCACGGCAATGACTACAGTATGGAGGATGCCAAAGGTGTGATATGTGGAGGGGTATGTGTGGGCTTGGAGCATTAACTATCGATACCCATGTAACTGCCGGGGCTCAAACAGCAAATCACAGTAAACCCCTCACAACCTCCCACTGCCGGGAGAGTGAAGAATGATCAAGGTTTTAGTTAGGAATCCCGGGCAGAGCGTGATGATCGTACTCTCACTGTCAGAAATGTTGCAGTCATTCAGGGACGTCCCGGGTGTCAGCACACCTGTCCCGGGACTCTTTCATTTCAAAATTAAAAACACACAACAACAGGTTAGATTCTAACAGGTTTAACTAGCTGTCGGAGGGCTTTCAATTACAACTACCCAATGAAGGAGCAGCACTCTGAAAGCAATGCTTCCAAATAAACCTGTTGAACTATAACCTTGTGTTGTGTGATTTTTAACTTTGTACGTCCCAGTCCAACACCAGCATCTCCAAATCATTACTTCATTTCAAAAGGTTGCTTTATTCATAAAAACAGTTTTACATACACACATAGTGGCGAGAGCAGTTTGGTGTCTCACATGGTCTGGAGAGCACATTGCCCAAGGCATTTCTTACTTGTTTCTCCCTTGGGCGTACAAGCGCCAGGAGGGCCTGATCATTGACCAGATCCTTGCTGTAATTCAGCAGAAAGTCTAAGTGGGCGGCACGGTGGCACAGTGGTTTACACTGCTGCCTCACAGCGCCAGAGACCTGGGTTCAATTCCCACCTCGGGCAACTGACTGTGTGGAGTTTGCACATTCTCCCCGTGTCTGCGTGGGTTTCCTCCGGGTGCTCCGGTTTCCTCCCACAGTCCAAAAATGTATAGGTTCTGGTGAATTGGTCGTGCTAAACGGCCCACAGTGTTCAGGGTTCTGTAGTTTAGGAGCATTAGTCCGGAGTGAATGTTGAATAACAGGGTAGAGAATGGGTCTGGGTGGGGTATTCTTTGGAGGTGAGCTGAGTAGAAGGGCCTGTTTCCACACTGTCGGGATTTTATGTTATGGCGTGTTTCCTGGGCAAACAGACCTTCGACTCTGGAATCCTGCCTCACAGAGCTGCTGCAGGCAAACCTCAAACGAAAAAACAGTACACTTTCCTCCAGACTAGCTGTGCAAAGGTTTGGTCGAGGCGGAGATGTGTGACAGTCTCTTACCCCCTCACAGCCACTCGGTGGGGAGGCAGAGAGTGCGGGTGCACATGCTGAAGCCCTTATCCCGACCCCTGGAGCTGCTTGTTGGAAAGTGACAGGGAGTACCCAAACCATATTCCACGCTGTTCCCCAGGGAACTGGTGGAACTCCAGTGCGGAGAGACCATTGTCAACCGAGGAGTCTGCATGCAACTTGATGTGGCCACACACAGAAGTGGGCATCAGGGCGAGAGCAGCATTGGGCATGTTCCTCACCCCCTCAGCCAGAGCTTTATAAATGGTATTCCTGTAGACATGGCCCATCCTACGGCTCCAGGTGAAGGGGAAGGTGGCTCAGATGAACGCAATAGCACAGGCTCAGGGAATGAGCCAGAACCTGGTCCTTATATAACAGAGAGCGTCTCTCACTCTCACACCCTGATGACCGACAGTGGACAGGGTGGACGGGGGAGGTGGTGCGTGTGTGCTTCCAAAGGCTGTTTTTCTACCTTCTCCCAAGCATTTACACACCCCTCACCAGAGTTTCCTCCATCCCCTGCCCCAGCTCCTCCGAACCACATTCCCATCCCCCTTCTGGTAAATCTGTCCTGATAAGGTGTGGGTCTGTCACCTTCCCAAGGAACGTGGATCCCCCCCGTTCCTCGATTTGCCTTGACTCCGGAGGAGAGTTGGAACTGGTCACAGATGCCCAGGAGTCTGCACACTGACAGTGACTCCCAGCTGAAAACAGTAACATTATTACGGGGAGGCGTTGACCTCCTCTGCCTGAAATAGTCACCCTGTCAGACTCACCTCCTTCCTCATGGACTCAGCAAACCGCTCTGTACAACAGACAGACAGGGCCGGAGAGAGTGGGCACACACTGCCTGACTCCGGATCTGGTCGGGAAGCTGTCAGATTCCCACCCTTTGATAGAGACTGTGCTAACCATATTAGTGTAGAGTAGTCAGATCCAAGTGCAGAGTCCCTCCCCAAAGCCTGTTTTGGGAGAGTCGGTCTCACATGTCGGTATGTGATATACCGACCATGCCCACCTCCTGGTCTCGGCTGATAAGGCAGGTGTCCAGCCCTCTGTCCTGCCACGGAAGCGATCGTACCCCTGAGGAGCGTGAGAGAGATGGCCCTGCTCAGTACAGCCCAGGTTTGTTGGGGGAGAAGATCCGAACCCAGAGCAGAGCTGACCCACTTGGGGCTGACCTTACACACGATTCTGTTGTCTGCGTTCAGCAGCGAAATAGAACATAGATAATTTACAGCCCAGGAACAGGCCCTTCGGCCCTCCTAGTCTGAGCCAATCCAAATGTACTGTCTAAACCTGTTGGTCAATTCCTAAGCATCTGTATCCCTCTGCTCCCCACCTACTGTGCCTGCCTGTACCACCTCTGCTGGCAACGCCTTCCAGGTGGATAGTGCCGTTAAGGAGGTATACAGTGTGTTAGGTTACATTTGTAGAGGGATTGAGTTCCAGAACCGCAATATCATGCTGCAACTATACAAAACCCTGGTGCGGCCACGTTTGGAATATTGTGTACAGTTCTGGTCCTCATATTCTGGGAAGGATGTGGAAGCACTGGAAAAGGTACAGAGGAGATTTACCAGGACGTTGCCTGGTCTGGAGGGAAGGTCTTATGAGGAAAGGCTGAGAGACTTGAACCTGTTCTCATTGGCAAGAAGAAGGCTAAGAGGGGATTTGATAGAGACGTACAAGATGATCAGAGGATTAGCTCGGGTAGACAGTGAATGTCTTTTTCATAGGATGATGACATCATCTTGTACGAGGGGTCATAACTACAAATTGAGGGGTGATAGATTTAAGACCGATGTCAGAGGCAGGTTCTTTCCGCAGAGAGTGGTAAGGGCGTAGAATGCCCCACCTGCTAATGTAGTCAACTCAGCCACATAAGGGAGATTTAATCAATCCTTAGATAGGCACATAGATGATTTTGGGATAGTGTAGGGGGAACAGGCTGAGAATAGTTCGCAGGTCGACGCAACATAGAGCGCCGAAGGGCCTGTTCTGCACTGTGTTGTTCTCTGTTCGATGTTCTCAAGACATTAGAGAATACATGTTTTATATCCATTTGAGTTATAAGACGAGACATCAGTTTAACATCTCCCTTGAACCACAATAACTCCTCCATTGGGAGTGTCAGATTGGATTTCATATTCCTGAACTTGTGTGGGGCTTGGAATCATCGCATTCGGAGATAAGACTCTAAATGAGTCACACTGAATAAGCACCACATGGAAGGGAATCCTGAAGGACACGTAAGGGTAAAGGGCAAGTCTGTTCAGGAGTATTTGCTGGTTATGGTCCAACAGGTTTAATTGGAAGCACTAGCTTTTGGAGCACCGCCCCTTCATCAGGTGGTTATACTCCGAAATCTAGTGCTTCCAAATGAACCTGGTAAACTATAACCTGGTGTTAGAACATAGAACATAGACAAATACAGCGCAGTACAGGCCCTTCAGCCCTCGATGTTGTACCGACCGAAGCCTACCTAACCTACAGTAGCCCAATAACCTCCATATGCCTATCCAATGCCCGCTTAAATGACCATAAAGAGGGAGAGTCCAACACTGCTACTGGCAGGGCATTCCATGAACTCACAACCCGCTGAGTAAAGAATCTACCCCTAACATCTGTCCTATACCTACCACCCCTTAATTTAAAGCTGTGTCCCTAGTAACAGCTGACTCCATTAGCGGAAAAAGGTTCTCACTGTCAACCCTATCTAAACCCCTAATCATCTTGTACACCTCTATCAAATCTCCCCTAAACCTTCTCTTCCCCAATGAGAACAGGCCCAAGTGCCTCAGCCTTTCCTCATACGATCTTCCTACCATGCCAGGCAACATCCTGGTAAACCTCCTCTGCACTCGTTCCAATGCCTCCACATCCTTCCTATAGTATGGCGACCAAAACTGCACACAATACTCCAGATGAGGCCGCACCAGAGTCTTATGAAGGGCTGATTCATTCCTGATGAAGGGCTTTTGCCCGAAACGTCGAGTTTCCTGTTTCTTGGATGCTGCCTGACCTGCTGCACTTCAACCAGCAACACATTTTCACCCAGATCCCTCTGCTCATCCACACTACCAAGTAGCCTACCATTAGCCCAGTAATCCATCTTCTTGTTACTCTTACCAAAGTGAATGACTTCACACTTAGCTACATTGAACTCCATTTGCCACCTTTCTGCCCAGCTCTGCAACTTATCTATATCCCGCTGTAACCTGCCACATCCTTCCTCACTGTCAACAACTCCACCAACTTTCGTATCATCCGCAAACTTGCTCACCCAGCCATCAAGCCCCTCCTCCAGGTCATTTATAAAAATGACAAACAGCAATGGTCCCAAAACAGATCCTTGTGGTACACCGCTAGTAACTGCACTCCAAGATGAACATAGTCCATCAACTACTACCCTCTGTCTCCTTCCAGCCAGCCAATTCCTAATCCAAACCTCTAATGCACCCTCAATGCCATACCTCCGTAGTTTTTGCATTAGCCTACCATGGGGAACCTTATCGAACGCCTTACTAAAATCCATATACACCACATCTACTGCTTTACCCTCGTCCACTTCCTTAGTCACCTTCTCAAAGAATTCAATAAGGTTTGTGAGGCACGACCTGCCCTTCACAAAACCATGCTGACTATCCTTGATCACATTATTCCTATCCAGATGTTCATAAATCCTATCCCTTACAATTCTCTCTAAGACTTTGCCCACAACAGAAGTGAGACTCACTGGCCTATAGTTACTAGGGCTATACCTACTCCCCTTCTTGAACAAGGAGACCACATTCGCTATCCTCCAGTCTTCTGGCACTATTCCCGTAGACAACGACGACATAAAAATCAAGGCCAATGGCTCCGCTATCTCCTCCCTAGCTTCCCAGAGGATCCTAGGGTAAATGCCATCAGGCCCAGGGGACTTATCTATTTTCATCCTTTCCAGTATTCCCCAGACCTCTTCCCTACATACCACAAAGCCATCAATTCTAATTAATTGTGACTCAATATTCACATCAGTAACAATGTCCTGTTACTGAGTGAATACTGACGAAAAGTATTGATTTAGTGTCTCTCCAATCTCCTCCACCTCCACGCACAACTTCCCACTACTATCCTTGACTGGACCGATACCTACCCTAGTCATCCTTTTATTCCTGACATACCTATAGAAAGCCTTTGGGTTTTCCCTAATCCTACCAACCAAGGACTTTTCATGTCCCCTTCTCGCTGCTCTTAACTCTCTCTTTAGATCCTTCCTGGCTACCTTATAACTCTCAATCGCCCCAACTGAACCTTCATGCCTCATCTTTACATAGGCCGCCCTCTTCCCTTTCACAAGGGATTCCAATTCCTTATTAAACCACGGCTCCCTCACAAGACCACTTCCTCCCTGCCTGACAGGTACATACCTATCAAGGACACTCAATAGCTGCTCCTTGAACAAGCTCCACATATCGATTGCACCCTTCCCCTGAAGCCTATTTTTCCAATCCACACATCCTAAGTCATGCCTCACCGCATCATAATTTCCCTGCCCCCAGCTATAACTCTTGCCCTGCAGTGCACACTTATCCCTCTCCATCACTAGAGTAAAAGTCACCGAGTTGTGGTCACTGTCCCCGAAGTGCTCACCTACCTCCAATTCTAACACTTGGCCTGGTTCATTACCTAGAACCAAATCCAGTATAGCCTCACCTCTTGCTGGCCTGTCTACATGGTGTTGCATGAGTTTTAACTTTATCCACTCCCGTTGAACACTGGCTTCTCCAATTCAGGAGTATTTTGCTATTGTCAAACCCTGCTTGTTGGTGAACAGTCAGTTCTTTCATCTGCATGGTAACCTGACCATGTCGTAGACCTCCACAGATCTCCTCTCAGTCCCCCACCTGATACTGCTCCTGACTCCAAGATAATGTGAGAATATCTTCGGATTTGGGAGAATTTCCTATACATCAATTTAATGAGTTGAAATACAAAATTCATAACATCTGCCAGGGAGATACTGACAAACTCATTTTGAATGGAAATTTAAAGAGCAGATCCTTTCACTTCTAGTGAAGAAATGAGTGAGGGGGGGTGGGGGGGGGGGGAGGTGGTGGGGGGCGGAATAGCTGACATTCCATGAGTAGAGCATGGATTTTGATATCATAGCAGCCACAGAATCCTGGAAAGGGGCCAATTTAAGTTGAGGATGAGAAACCGAATTAATAGTAAACAGCTTTCTCTACACTGTTCCTTTAGAGTATAACTAAGGTACTGAAATAATTCTTTTTTCCTCATATTTCTCTGTCCCCATGAATGCCCCACTGCCACCCCCACCTCTCCAGTGTAAATATCTGATGCAGTGAGTACGTGCATTGGGTGCAGATGGACATATCAGTGGTTAACCAGCCCGGGCCATGGTTTAGAAGGGAGGAGAAAACTGGTGTCCTGTTTGCTAATAAACCCTCAACCAACATCTTATCATTGTCACATCACCTTCTTTCTGGGGGTTGGCTGTGTATAAAAATGTGGCCAATTTTTACAATGAACTAAGATGCGGTTGTCAAAATTATTGAAATCAGATTAAGGTGGAAATTGTACTGATAGAACCCCTACAGCGTGGAAGCAGGCCATTCGGCCCATTGAGTCCATACCGACCCCTTGAAAAGCATCCCACCCAGGCTCACACCCCTAATCTATCCCTGTAATCCTGCATTTCTCATGCTTCATCTAACTGCCCTGCAAATCCCTGGATAGACAGGAAATGTAGCATGGCCAATCTACCTAGCCTACACGTTTGTGTATTGTGGGAGGAAACCTGAGCACCCAGAGGAAACAGGGATACAGGGAGAATGTGCAAACTCCACACAGACAGTCACCTGAGAGTGGAATCGGACCCTGAGGTAGCACTGCTAGCCACTGATCCATTGTACTGCCCAAACTTGTCCAGAGATGAGGCCCGGCCCAGATTCAAGCCCAAATTTGGCTCTGAACAATGAGGATCCACCAATCAGAAAGCATAGAAAACAACAGCAGGAATAGACAAGTCAGCTCTTTGAGCGTGATCTGCCATCCAATAAGATCAGAGCTGAGGATTCTACTCTACACCATGTTCATACTTTCTCCCTTAGACTCTTTGATCCTTTTCGCCCAAAGAGCTGTATTTAACTCCTTCTTGAAAATATTCAATCGTTTGATCTCAACCACTTTCTGTGACATAGAATCCCACTGACTCCCCCACGTGAAGAAATTTCTCCCTGTCTTAATCCTCATTCGTCCACCTCATAGCTTTAGATTGTGATCCCTGGTTCTGGAATTTCCAGTCACTGAAAGCATTTTCCATGCCTGGGTCTAGTCCTGTTGGCATTCAATGGACTACTGTGAGATCTCCCTCAATCCACTATAAACGGTCTGACCTGGTCCAGTCTCTCTTTGTACATCAGCTTTGTGTCCCAGGAATGAACCTAGTAAACCTTTGTTCCACTTCCTCCTGAGCTAGAACATCCTTCCTCAGAATAAGGAAGTTGAAATTGCACGTACGCCAGGTGTTGTCTTACCAAGGCCTGGCTTAAAATTGGGGCACAGCCATTCTTAACTAAAGACTTACTGGAACCTGCTGCACCCCCACAAACTGTTCACCATTTTAATTGACTTAATATTATCTTCGTCAGAGCAAGCTCTTAGGAAACTATCCGATAGGGAGTGGAGGGACGGTAGGTGATTATGACCTGCCCCTACTGTTAAGAACAATAGAGCTGGCATTCCTCATCTCTCCTGGTTGTTGGGAAGGAAAGTAAGTGAAGGAAAACTCATCTTCCATTAACTGCTGCTGAAGGTTCCTGAAGAAAACGGTCAACTGCATTGTTAAAAAAAAGAGTCTGTCTTCTGGGGAAGGGACGAAATGGCAGTGTTCTGATTACAACTGGTTCGTGCTTTTGTTTTGTAAGCTGCTCTTAGCTTAAGAAACCGCGTTAAACAAGAGTGACCCTCCTACTTTTACATTTTTGAAGACAGAAGTTGAAAATTGAAGATGTTAGAAATCTCTGTTCTATTTCAGAAAGGCCGTGATGAAGAATGCAACTAGAGTCAATCTTTGCAGACGGTTATAAGCTTTTACTTACAGAGTTGCAGATTACAAACATGCATCTCCAAACCCAACAAAGTTAATGACATTCTATTTATACGTTGACAAGTGAACCCAGATTACTGCTCACTACCAGTAGCACATTCATCACAGTGACCATCGAATTAATAGCATCCAATTATCTCTCCTCAGTTTTACTGCTGTTATAAAATATAAGGGTTTGAACAACTGTATAACAGCAGGAGAGAGAGATAAAGTTGAATCGAGGCGGTGAGGAGAGGGAAGAGTACCTGAAGGGAAGCTGTAAGAGGAAAAGGTCGGATAGAAGGGGGTGGAGTTGGGAGAAGAGGGCAGTAAGGAGTGAGGCAAGGATGGAAAGAACTGGCGGAGTGATGTGTAGAGGAAAAGAGAGGAGAAGGGTGGAGTCAGGAGGGGATGAGTGAGGAGAATAGGAATGGGGAGGAGAGGAGTTGAGAGGAGGGAAAGAGTGAGGAAAACACAAAAGTAGTTGAAAGCAGAGCAGAGCAAACGATCCAGGGAAAGGAGTGAAAAGATTATATATTTTTTTCTCTCAGAGTCGCTCTGGTCTGGAATTCACTGGCCGGAACAGTGGAGACACGCCTCTCATTGGCTTGTTATGATCTAGAATGTTCTGCCTGAAAGAGTGGTGGAAACTGATTTAATAGGAACATTCAAAAGGGAATTAAATAAATCCACAATGTGGAACATTTGAGGGGCAATAGGGAAAGAATGAAGAGTCAAATTGATTGATTGATTCCGTCAGACAGTTGGTAGAGACCCCAATGAGCTGAAAGGCCTCATTTTACACTATTTCATTCTGAGAAAGTGATTTATTTCATTGTCAGTGCCAACAGAGCCACTAACTCATTAAAGAAATATGTGCGTTGTGGATTTTCTGTTACTTTATCATACAAGACGCTTCAACGGTGAATTCGAGAAATACTTGGAAGCCAAATAATGGCAAGTCCATGCAGGGAAGTGGGACTCATTGGATAGCCCTGTCAAAGAGATAGCACTGGTTTAATGGGGTGAATGGCTTCTCCCAGTAGTGTACCTTGTCATGTTCTATGAGGAGAGGATGATAAAGAGAAGCTGCAAGGAAAGCCTTGGAGGTAATATTGTATGCCTTGCTATGGTCAGTATCACAGAAGATTTATGGACTTGTCTGCTAATGTCCCAACTCTCCCTCAATTAACAGTGTTCACTGCCCCTTGCTACAGTCTGAGTCACTATCTGATACAACAGTGGTCTGGTCAACTCCTGATGGAGCAGCATCGTTACTACTGCATTAACCACATGAAGGTCTCCTACATCCACCCCCACTCCTCGCTAATGTCAAACAGAAGGAGTAGGGGCAGACGGCCAAGTAAACTCGATCACCCCTTAGCCCTGTGAGACCATTAAAACAAAAACAAAGCCATTCTAGTAGAGACCACAAGACCAAGGTCACACATTCAGACATTTTGTTAAGAATTTCACATTCCAAGGGTATCAGAGCATTGTCCCAGTCTAATAATCTTCAGCATTGGTTAACTGCAATTCTCTCACTGTCTGCATTGTCATTGAGCCTGAC
Organism: Hemiscyllium ocellatum; assembly: GCF_020745735.1. NCBI lineage: Eukaryota > Metazoa > Chordata > Chondrichthyes > Orectolobiformes > Hemiscylliidae > Hemiscyllium > Hemiscyllium ocellatum. The sequence goes on from NC_083437.1 coordinate 856,380, forward strand.
TAACTACAAGGAGAAGCTGGCCCAGGAACTGTGTAACTGGCGCAGTGATTGACAAACAGAAGGGAGCTTTGTGGTTGCAAAGCTACAGTGACAGAAAGTTCACAGATAGTTATTCTATGTACAGGGCGGCACTGATTCAGAATACTCTTGTGCATCTGTTTCGAAACAGGAATTATTCTACAGGAGGTGACAGAGCGAGTAAGGTAGATATACCATACTCAATCCTCATTGGTTTAATCGGGATCTGCAGATTAAGAGAGTTGCAAGGTCATTGTCAGTCATTGGATGCTAATCGCCTCAATGTCTCTGAAGCAGCCATTTTGTGCTGATCCACTTTTGGATGCCAGGCAGGAAGTGTGACAAATTAACAAAATGGAGAGATCTCACAGTGCTGAGATCAAACTGACTATGTAATTTAAAAACCAAAAAAAAACTGCTGATGCTGTAAATCATAAACAAAAACAGAAATTGCAGGAAAAGCTCAGTAGATCTGGCAGCATCTGTGGGAAGAAATCAGAGTTCAATACAGTTCTGAGGCATAGTCACTTGGCCTGAAATGTTTATTCAGATTTCTCAGTACAGATGCTGCCAGATCTGCTGAGCTTTTCCAGCAATTTCTGCTTGTGTGGAGCATGTGAACTCATGGTTTCGAGTGAAATTGTTGGGAATAACAGAGAGAGAGACAGAAGGAGACAGATATAAAACAATTCACCAAGGAGCCAGCAAAGGAAAGGGATCTCACGGCTTAGGGCAGCAGTGGGGGAGAAGTGGGGAAATGGTCGTAGTGGAGGGATGGTTTCCGAGTAACTGCAGACCAATGAGCCTGACATCGGTGGTGGGAAAGTTGCTGCAGAAGGTACTGAGGGATAAAACCTATTTATATTTAGAAATGACTGGGCTTATCAGTGATAGACAACATGGTCTTGTGAGGGGGAGAGCGTGCCTTACAACTTAATAGTGTTCTTTGAGGAAGTGATCAAGTTCATAGGTGAAGGAAGGGCTGTAGATGTTATATACATGGACTTTAGTAAGTCATTTGATAAGGTAAACTGATGGAGAAAGTGAAGTCACAGGGGTGTTCTAGCTAGGTGGATAAAGAACTGGTTGAGCAACAGGAGACAGAGAGTAGTAGTTGATGGGAGTTTCTCGAAATGGAGAAAGGAGACCAATGGTGTTCCACGGGGGTCAGTGTTGGGGACACTGTTGTTTGTAATATACATAAATGATCTGGAAGAGGGCACTGTTGGTATGATCAGCACGTTTGCAGATGACACGAAGATTGGTGGAGTAGCAGAAAGCGTAGGGGACTGTCAAAAATACAGGAGGATATAGATAGGCTGGAGGGTTGGGTGGAGAAGTGGCAGATGGAGTTTAATCTGGGCAAATGTGAGGTGTTGCATTTTGGGAAGTCTAATTTTAGAGCGAATTATACAGTAAATGGAAGAGCCTTGGGAAAAGTTGATGGGCAGAGAGATCTGGGAGTGTAGGTCCATTGTACCCTGAAGGTTGCTGCACAGGTGGATAGAGAGGTTAAGAAGGCATATAGTATGCTTGCCGTCATTGGACGGGGTATTGAGCATAAGAGCCGGCAAGTCATGTTAAAATTATACAAGACATTGGTTCAGCCGCACTTAGAATACTGTGTACAGTTCTGGTCGCCACATTATCAAAAGGATGTGGACGCTTTGGAGAGGGTGCAGAGAAGGTTTACGAGGATGTTGCCTGGTATGGAAGGTGCTAGCTCTGAAGAGAGGTTGAGTAGGTTCGGTTTATTTTCATTAGGAAAAAGGAGATGGGGGGGGGGGGGGGAACCTGATTAAGGACGACAAAACCATGAAAGGTATAGACCCAGGTAGATAGAGATAAGCTTTTTCCCAAGGGAAGGAATTCAATAACAAGAGGTCACGCTTTCAAGGTGAGAGGTGGAAAGTTTATGGGGGATACACATGGCAAGTACTTCACACAGAGGGTGGTGGGCATCTGGAACGCGTTGCCAGCAGAGGTGGTAGAGGCAGGCACAATATATTCATTTAAGGTGCATCTGGACAGATGCATGAGTAGGTGGGGAGCAGAGGGATACAGATGCTTAAGAATTGGGCGACAGGTTTAGACAGTGGATTTGGACCAGCTCCGGCTTGGAGGGCCGAAGGGCCTGTTCCTGGGCTGTAGATTTTCTTTGTTCTTTGTCTTTGTTCAAAAGTTCCCAATTTCTGGATTCCAGATGGATACTCTGAAATTATCAAGTTATTGAGTGAGAAGGAACGAACTGCCTCCCCCTCCTTTCCTCAGTCACTGTCTGAGCTTCTCACAACAAAGTGCATTACAAAGGAATGCCTTCCCCTTTGTGGAGACGGTTGCCCAGCCCAAAGGCATTTCTGCTTTAAACGAAGCCAGGCTTTCTTGAATTAACGAGGAAGTGAGTTTATTTGCTCCTAAAATGGACGCATTGAGTATCTAGCGGCTAGGGATTTGAAAGCTGAATGCAGCGATTGTGTCGCAATTAAACTAGGACCTGGGCAAGGCTGAGGAACTCAAGAGGATCAGAAACAGACGACACTCAGAGGCTGATGTGAGGGCAGAGGGATGTGAACTTTAACGTGATGGTGCTGCTGGAGAGGTATCCAGTGTCGCTTCCGAAGATATGGACAGGCAAGGCTCGAGTGAGTTCCTGAAGGTGGAAGCTCTAAGGCTGGCTCAGAGTGCAGGATAATCCAGTTGTAAGAAAGGTGTGGATGATGATTACAGCAGCAGATGGGCCAAGACGATGCTAGCCAGAGTTTGGTGAAAATATCAAGGCATTGTGAGAACATGTGGTACCAAACTGTGGTTCAAACAGGACACCAATGTTGCTGACAGTTGAGATATGCCTGAGAGAAATGCTGATGGGGGAGCCGGGGATCTGCTATATATTTATTGGCAAGGGAATCCAGCAAAAGCATGGATTTCAGTCATTCAGTTCAGTCATTCCACCCTTAGGCCTATAGAGTCATAGAATTATACAGCACAAAACCGACGCTTTGATCTAACTGATCCATGTTGACCAGCTATCCTAAAGTGACCTCGTCCCATTTGCCCTGTCTAAACCCTTTCTATTCATATTCCTATCCAGATGCCTTTTCATTGTTGTCATTATACCACTTTCTCTGATAGTTTATTCCACGCACACACCATCCCCTGCACAAATAAGTCCCTTACAAATCATTTCCCTCTCACTCTTAAATCTATGCCCTCTAATTTTGGACTCCCCTATCCTGCCAAAAAGACTATTCACCTTATCCATGACCTTCATGATTATATAAACCTATGGTTAATAGGAAGAAATTGCAGCTCATCCAGGATAGGATATCAGATAAACACTGACAAATCAGAGGCAGTTGATACATACAGAGTGATGACACGCTCATGACGTTTGGTCTGTTCATGTAGATACCGCCTTGTAGCTGATCCCTGCCTCTAGGCCAGACCCTGCAGGCATTGTTGGTCATAGAATCTGTGTAGGTTGCACGGTCAGGCACGTTGATGGTGAACCTGTAAGAGCTCCCAATTTGCCTGACGGCAGGGGGTCAAGTGGGACAGGTTTTCTGGTCGTCAATCAAGTAGTAAACAACACTCCGCCCATAGGGGGGTGGGGCAATGCAATTAAACTCTGAGATGAGAATGGGAGTACAGACAGACGGTATTCATACAGATCTTCAGATTCTAATGGATTAAGTGAGAGTGAAACCAGAGGAGAGCAGTTACACTCAGTAAAGCAATGGAGGAGGGCAAAAGCCACACACAGGTCAAGAAAGGTGACACGGTTGGTTAATCTTTGTCACAGTCATGGAACATCTACAGTGACATTGATTAGGTCTGTTCCTGTACAGCAGCGGTGGGGAAAATATCAGATTGAAGAGATTCAAATTTATGACCTTAGGGGCAGCACAAGGCCAGTCAGCTCATCAAATCTGCTCCACTGTTCAATGAGATAATGGCGGATTTGATCATCCTCAACTCCAATTTCCTGCAGGTTCCCCATTACCTTGGTTCCCTGATTAAAGGTCTGCCGATCTCAGCCTTGAATATATCTATAATATGGAACACTATAGCTCAGTACAGGCCCTGCTGCCCTTGTTGTCCCGACCAGTGGAACCAGTCTGAAGCCCATCTAACCTACACTATTCCATTAGTGAGTTTTAAGAAAATTTGTAGCTCAGGTTGAGGTTTTGGATGTAGGTTTGTTGCTGAGCTGGGAGGTTCATTTCCGACGTTTCGTTACCCTGCTAGGTAACATCTTCAGTGGGCCTCAGGCGAAGCAATGTTGAGAATTCCTGATTTTTATTTATATGTTTGGGTTTCTTTGGGTTTGTGATGTCATTTCCAGTGTGGATGTTATTTCCAGTGGTGAAGTCACTTCCTGTGCCTTTTCTCAGGGGGTTACACATCGAGTTAGACCCCATCTACCACCCCCCGAGTCAGACTGTATTTTTTTTTGCCAAGGGTAGAAATGTCAATTACTCGGGGATATAGCTTCAAGGTTAAAGTAGGAAAGTTTAAGAGAAGCAAGTTTTGTTTTACCCAGAGAGTGGAAAGTGCCTCGAATGCACGGCCAGAGGAGGTGACGGAATGTTTTAGGTGCATGAACAAGCAGGACCCAGACTTTGCAGAGCCCTAAGCTTGTTATTTTTGAAAGGCATCATGCATTAGTTTATTCTTTGTGGGACATGATCAACTGCATTGAAGGGCATTATGGAAAGCTGGGGATGACATAATGGGGACCCTAGCAGTGATATTTCTAACATCGATAGCCATGGGGTGAGATTTGGGAAAACTGGAGGGTGGCTAATGTTATGCCATCTTTGAAGAAAACCTTCAAGGGAAGCCAAGGAACTACAAACTGTGAGCTTAACATCAGTGGCAGGTACGTTGTTGGAGGGGAGTCTGCAAATTGGGATCTGCATGCATTTGGAAAGCCCATAACTGATCAGGATAGTCAGCTTGGCTTTGTGCAAGAGTGATTGTGTGCCTCAGTGATTGAGTTTTCTTGTAGATGTGACCAAGAAGATTGAGGAAGGCTGAAGGGTAGACATTGTCTAATTGGAATTTAGCAAGGGCTTTGACAAGTCTTCCCATAGTAGAATAGCCAGTAAGATTAGATGGCATGGAATCCAGGGAGAGGTTGGTAATTGGGCACAGAGTTAGTTTGAGAAGACCGACTGAGGTTGATGGTGGAGGGCTGTGAATAACAGTGTGCTGCAGGGGTCGGTGCTGGGTCCCCTGCTGTTGGTCATTTATATAAGCAATCTGAATGGGAGTATAGGAGGCACGATTTGTAAGTTTGCAGACAACACCAAAACTGATGTTATTTGGGGGCATTAAAGACCGTTATCTAAGAGGACAACAGGGCTTTTGTTTTGTATCTTTCCTCTGCATCAAAACCTAACTTCACGCATTTTTTTCCTGATTTTTTTTTCTTTCCCAATATTAATATAAGCGTGGAAATTATTACCTAATTTTGCTTGCTCACCTGACTGTCACTAACAACTACAACGTCAAAGCTAATGACCTCCCCAGAGACCAAACTGCATTATAAATGGGGATGGCTCCAAACCCAGAGCTGCGAGCACATCAGTGCATCAATTTTCACCAGAAAATGCACGCACCAGGGAAAGGTTTGATCTTCGCTGTTTATTACACAGCTCTGGCAGTGTTCGGACTTCCAGGTAATCTTGAGGACATTTAATGACGGGTATATTCATGGTTCAATGAGTCTGCAGTGAATAGCTCCTTATGTAGCGCATGAGAGCGTTTCTTCCCCTTAGATTCATGCTCTTTGTTCAGTTGAGTTGCTGTCTCATTAATTGCGCTTCTCTCATTATGCCCGACTGTAATATGGAGTTAGTGTATTGTTTGAAGTTGAGATGTTCGGTTTATTGATTGCGAAAGTAATCTTTTTGTTTAATTTCTGCTTCAGCATCTTTTTAAATGCGTCAGTGTTTCCATTCGGTGTTCTGCTCAATGCTTTCACACCCTTTCACATCTCACTTCTCCAACCAACTCCCATCTGCATTCAAATCCGGGTTCATTTCATTCGAGATCACGGCATGAATCAAGGGGCATCTCTGAGAGTGGAAACTGAAATTGCATTCGAATGCAGGATGTTATAAACAATAACATGACAAGATGTTGACATAACAGTGAACAACGTGATTAAAAGCCTTGGACTGCATGTTCAGAGGAAAGCGAGCTAAGTTTATTTTCTGTGAAATTTTGCTTCATTTCCAACAGAGTTGGCTCACGATAGTTCCAAAATCTGTCAATTGCCCGTTTTCGCTGTTTTTCTTAATACACAAAACGGATCACTCAAATTATTATTATTAATCATTATTAAGAAAAAAAACCTCGGTTTCCGTAATTAATTTTTCGTTATGCTATAAAATATCTCTGGCAGATAGACATAATAATATATTTTTTCTGTATAATGCGTGATAACTGTCAGAATGGAAGTTCATTGTCCTGCTGCAGTTCATGTGGTCAGCATTGTTGGTCACGGTGTAGGCCCAGGCTAGAAACAGGACTCAATCCCTATGTCCTTTATCTCGCTGCTCTGTGGGACTGAGGGTTAGATCCATTCACCGTCTGAAATGAGGTTAAACAGATTTGTCTTTTATAATTAATGACACAAAATCTTCGCTAACACTTCATAATCATTGTCAAGAGTGCTAACTCTCATTTTGTTATTCTCAAACAAGACCAAACAAGGGGAGATCTGATAGAAACTTACAAGATAATACATGGCTTGGAAAGGGTGGACCCTAGGAAATTGTTTCCGTTAGACGAGGAGACTAGGACCCGTGGACACAGCCTTAGAATTAGAGGGGGTCAATTCAGAACAGAAATTCGGAGACATTTCTTCAGCCAGAGAGTGGTGGGCCTGTGGAATTCATTGCCGCAGAGTGCAGTGGAGGCCGGGACGCTAAATGTCTTCAAGACAGAGATTGATAAATTCTTGATGTCACAAGGAATTAAGGGCTACAGGGAGAATGCGGGTAAGTGGAGTTGAAATACCCATCAGCCATGATTGAATGGCGGAGTGGACTCGATGGGCCGAATGGCCTTACTTCCACTCCTATGTCTTATGGTCTTATGGTCTTAAGAATTAGTATATTCACGTTTTGTATTATTATGTATATCATCTATTATTTTATCATGTTCCTTTTCCTTGTTGATGCCTTGCAGAATTTCCAACCATTAAGCCTTTATCTTACAGATACTTTCCATGAATAAACATCTGAAACAGAACATTCCATTTTCTTCTCATGGTGTTTGTTTGAAGTATCATTTGGAATATTGTAGCTGAAAATAATTAATAATTACAACAATTTTGATGTTTGATTAAATGCTTTATTGTTTACAATTTAAGGTTGCTTTGAGAAAGTTAATGTTGTTGGTGTAATTCCGAGGTCTCCTTTCCCCTCCTCCTTCTTCTCTCTCTCTCTCATTCCCCCCTCCTAGCTAATCTGCTGACCATTGCGACCTTGGCCAGAGGAAAGTGTGGTCTATCTAAATGTATCACAACTTATCTGTTATCAATGGCAGTGGCAGACCTCCTTGTCATTATCACTGCTGTGATGCTAAGCCGTCTTCGTGACATTTATTTCCCAGTGAGCTTCCTGTCTACCACCCCCGGTTGCACAGCTGTCATTATTCTGAGCCGTGCTTCAAGAGATACGTCTGTGTGGTTAACGGTTGCATTCACATTTGATCGTGCCATAGCTATTTGTTGTCAAAGACTGAAAGTCAGGTACTGCACGGAGAAAGTGGCCGCTGTGGTCACAGGAATTGTCTCCGGTCTGTGTGGTTTGAAAGCCATACCACTTTACTTCATACATAAACCTCTGTATATCATTAATAATGTGCCATGGTACTGCAGCGTTAAGGAAATCATCTTTGTGTCAGTTACATGGAGAATGCTTGACTGGCTAGATCGCATTCTCATTCCTTGTCTCCCATTTCTCTTGATTATTATTTTCAATTCGCTGACAGTCAGACACATTATAATGGCCAATAGATCACGTGAGAGACTTCGATCTGACCACAGCGGAACCAGTCAGAGTGACCAAGAAATTGAGAGCCGGCGAAAGTCAATCATTTTATTGTTTGCCATCACGGGTAGTTTCCTCCTGTTGTGGCTGACGTACTTTGTAAATTTTGCATATGTTCAGTTTACAAATAATAGCTATTCCTCAGGTTTGAATTTGACCGATTGGAAATTTATCCTCCAGGAAAGTGGGTATATGCTACAACTCTTAAATACATGCATCAATACGTTTATCTATGCTGGTGTGCAGGCTAAGTTCAGAGAAAAGTTGAAGGATACTATTAAATACCCCTTCAATTTGATTGCTGGATGCTTCAAGCAGTTAAATAGTTTGTTTCAACAGTCACACCTTAGTTTCCATTGAAACAAGGAAGGAACTGAACAATTACTCACGAAGGGAATGCGATTGACCCTATACATTCTTGATTTCTTGCATACATATTTTTTGCCAACTGGAATCGACATTAATAACGACTACATGAGCAGATGGGCATTGTGTTCTGTCGCCAACTTGTCAACCATTTCCCATTATGCGAAATTCTGAAAAATATATAATTGAATACATTTTGTTGTATAACTGTGATTGAGAAATGCATGAGGATACGCTCTGATATGAAATCTGTATAAACATTATCCTATAAATGGAATAAACTGAGGTCAACTTTCCTCGGCACCTTATCAGAAGTAAATTCCCTCTGGTTTAATGTTGTCACCATTCTCTAAATCACACCCAGGGCAGGGGGCATCCGCCAGAAATATTGTGACTAAAATTTAGCATGAGGTTTCACAAAACTCTTTAAGAATTATCACAGACAATAATTCCATTCTGAGGAAGCTCAGTGGGCCCGAAATGTTAACTTTGCTTTCTTTCCGTGGATGCTGTCAGACCTGTTGAGCTTTCCAGCAATTTCTATTTTCTATTTAATTCAAGGAGTCTAATTGCCTTTTGACAAAGGTCGAGAATCCAATTAATTGAAACCTACTGACACACTGACGTCTCTTTAAGAAAGTGCTCTTTGCACCTGTCCTTCCCAATCTCACCAAACACATGCTATTTCAGTTCAGCAACTTAACGATATATATTCTCAATCCTATATCATATCCTAAAATAAAATTAAAGCAAACCGTTTAACGCATCCACATATTATGTTCCACCAGAACATGGATGGATTGGAGAGTGGGCCAGAGAAATTGCAGATGGAATTCAATCCAAGCCAATTGGAGTGATGCATTGTGGACGATCCAATTCAAGGGTGAACTACACGGTGAATGGAAAACTCCTGGAGAAAATTGATGCACAGAGGGATGGGTGTTCAGCTACATTGTTCTGTGAGGATGGCCACACAGGTTGACAGAGTGATCAAGAAGACTTACAACATGCTTTCCTGCATCGGGAGGGATATTGAGTACAAGAGTTGGCAGGTCATGTGAGAGTTGTACAGGATTTCGGTTCGGCCACATTTGGAATACTGCATTACCAAAAGGATGCGGATACTTTGGAGAAGGTGCAGAGGTGGTTCACCAGGATGGTGCCTTGCATGGAGAGAGGTTGAGTAGATTAGGATTCCTTTCATTACAAAGACGGAGTTTGATGGGGAAGTGATTGAGGTCTACAAAATCATGAGAGGTATAGACAGTGAGGATAACAGGAAGCTTTTTCCCAGAGAGGGGGACTCAATAACTAGGAGTCACGAGTTCAAAGTGAGAGGGGAAAAGGTTATGGGTGATATGTGTAGAGAGGGTGGTGGGTGCCTGGAATGTGGCATCAATGGACGTGGTAGAGGCGGGAACAATATGTATCTGCAGGGAGCAGAGGGATACAGATCTTTAGAAGATAGGCACTAGGTTTAGATAGAAGACCTGGAACAATGCAGGCGGAACGGGCCTGTTCCTGTGATGTACTTGTTCTTTGGTTTTACGATAGTCTGTGACCCTTCCTTTTTAGTAACCGCCTTTTACTTGAACAATTTCTCTAGAATGATGGAAGCTCTCTATCTTTTACTCTGCAGCCATGAGACATCAAATTAAAAGAAAGACTGTTTCAGTTGCCTTCACTTTTTGTTGGTTTACACAATATTTCTTGTTACCAGGTTCGTCTGTTCAGTCTGAGAACATCGCTTCCGAATGTTCGACAATCCCCATGTCCCTGATATAACCGGGCAGAAGTCTCCCTGCCGAAAGTCTTGTTTTCCAATTTCATTCGTTCATTGTTGAAGTCGTTAAATTATTTATTTGCTCTGTGCAGAGGATGCTTGCACATGAACAGTTCCCCAACATTCTGAATCTCAATCTGTTAGAGAAACCTTTTCCAATTTGACTGTCTCAGTCTAGATGGAGATTAAAATGCATTACATTTAGGACCGTGGGTGGGTGGTATTGCTGAATAATCCATTCCTTAATAGCATTTGGGAGGCCAGAAATTTACTACCAGTTTATCATCACAAAATCCGATCATCGTAGTGTGATACCAAAACGGCTTTTAATATTAAAAGCAAGGCCATACCTGACTCACCAGCACAAAGAATGAGTGTGTTAGATTATTAAGATGCGGCTTTGTGAGTTGGGCTGAAAAACTGTTAGATTTTACACAAACTGCTAGCATCTGTGGGGGAAAAAAAAACAAAGTTAGAGTTTCGAGACCAGTGACTCTTCTTCAGAACATGATTTTCACTCATGGACTTTATTAGAGACAAACTGTAACATATCAGTGCAGAATAAGACCATTTGGCTGATCTGGTCTGTTCCACTATTCACTAAATCCCGTTCTACCTTTTTCCACTGACTCATCACGAAACTATCTATCTCTCTTTTCGATGATTCGGCTTACCAAGCCTCCTCGGGTAAGGATTTCCACAGATTCCCCTTCATCTCGGTTCTCAGGGATCGTTCCTTCTATGTGAGGCTGTGCCCTCGGGTTCTATCCCCTTCTACGTGTGAAAACATCTGCATGCCCACTCTATCCAGGCCTCTCCGTATTCTCTAAGTTCCAATGAGCTCCCCTAACATCCTTTAAAACTGCACCGAGTTCAGACAGAGTCCTCAACCACATGACAAGCCATTTATCCCCAATATAGTTTTTATAAAACTTCTTTGCACTCCCCCACCGTCAAAACATTTTTCCTCCGAAAGAGACCTCAAAATTGCTCACAAAAATCCAGATGCAATCTGACCAGAGCTTTATATAGTCTTAGAAATACATCCTTGCTGCTTTACTCTGGCCCGATTGCAATGTATGCAAACAATCAGCTGTCTTCCTAATTACCAAATGAATATACATTTTAACATTTTAACATCCTGAACTAAGTCCCCATCAGCCACGGTTTCCCTATTTAGAAAATAGTTTTCTCCTCTATTGTTTCAATGTACATTACCCCAAATTTGCCAATGTTTTATTTATTGAGCCACTACTTTGCCCACTCTCTCAGCGCTTCTAAGTCTTTCTGCATCACCTCCACAACACTATCTGCTCTCCCCACCTACCTTCCTATCATTTGCAAATGCTGCAGCTTTGCCCTTAGTTAGTTGGTCTCGCTTGGTAATGTGTAACGTGAATAGTTGTTCTCCAAACACTGCTCACTCGTCAAGGCGGAAAGAAAACACCACTACTCTGTACTTTCTAACTTCTAATTATCCAATCCTCTCTCGATGTAAAATTCTCTATCCCTAAACAATAATTCTTACTTGATTTAGAAGTCTCACCGACGACATACTGTTCAAGGGCTCTCTGGAAATCCAAGTTGATTACCCTGCGTTGATGCTGTCACCTGAAGATGTTACTGTTGTCCTTTTTTCAGAAGATAGTTAAAAATCACACAACACCAGATTCTGGTCCTACCACCTGAGGAAGGAGCAGCGCTCCGAAACCTCGTGCTTCCAAATAATCCTGTTGACTATAACCTAATGCCGTGTGATTTTTAACTTTGTCCACTCCAGTCCAACCCCAGTACCTCCAGGCTGTTTTCTGAAGTGAGACGCAAGGCAGAGGTGAGAGCGATGAAAGTAAACTGTTTGGGAGGTCATGGGCTTTTTGTTAAAGTTGGAAGAAGAGAAGTAGCTCTCACGGACCAGGCTTCCTACTTGTTATTCTCATAGTCTTTAGGTTTAGTTTTAACCAGAATTCACTGAATGTCACCTAGATTCTCCAAATCTTCCCTGAATTTACTCTATATGTCTTTTCTTTTTGGATTGGAGAACTCCACGTGAGAATCAGTGTCTCAATTTGACTTTCTGCCCGGAGGTGTGTATAAGGGGGTATATTACTATAACGGATTACAAATTAGTAATCAGCACTGTGTCTATTATTAACTCAAGTTCTTCAGTAAAAGTTCTTCAGTTCTAAATTCTTCTTTTTGTTTGTATTTTAACTTCAGGGCTTAAATACATTTCATTTAATGTTGAGATGTTTGACCGCTCGGTTTGCATCTGGAACACAGCATTTCACATCTATCTGTACAAATAAAAAGTTAGGGTCTAGGTTGCCTTCTTAAAATGTATTGGGGGTGGGTGGATGTGGTCCATAACAACATGCTGTAACTCTCCTTTGTCTAACTTGCTTATTACCTCGTCAACAAAATCTTGCAGATTTGTCACCGATGCACTCCCCTTAGTGAAGGATTGAACACCTCACGTTATTTTATCATGTCCTTCCCAGCACTCCGAGATCTCTAATTTAGTAATGGTCTCTAAAATCTTAGCAACCATCAATTTAAGGTTAACCAGACTACAAGTTCCAGTCTTCTGCTGCCTCCTTCCCCTCTTACTTGATTCATTTGGAATCCTGTAGATCCCTGAAAGGTCACCACCAAATCCGCCACGACACCTCTGCTATCTCCTTCAGAGTATTCGTGTTCAGGCCATTCATTCTGAGACCTTTCAGTTTCGCCAGTACCTTCTCGTTAATGATGACCATCTCACCCATCTCTGTCTCCAACCCTTTGGACTGCAGGAATACTGCTTGTACCTTCCTCCATGATGACTGTTGCAAAGTACTTGTTCAGTTCCTCCGTCATTTCCTTGTTCCCCGTTTCTACTTCTGCAGCCTTATTTCCCACCTGTTTAATTTACACACTCACCTCTCTCTCTGCTCTTTATCCAAAAAGCTAAATAGCAAAGACCTAGAAGCTTCCTTCACGTACTGCCTTTGGGCGGCACGGTGGCACAGTGGTCAGCACTGCAGCCTCACAGTGGCAGAGACCCGGGTTCAATTCCCACCTCAATGCAGCTGTCTCCCTGGAGTTTGCACATTCTCCCCGTGTTTGCGTGAGTCCGGTTTCCTCCCACAGTCACAAAGATGTGCAGGTTAGGTGATTTGGCTGTGGTAAGTTTTCTGTCGTGTTAGGTGTAGGGGAATGGGTCTGGGTGGGTTGCTCTTCGGCGGGTCGGTGTGGCCTTGTTGGGCCGAAGGGCCTGTTTCCACACTATAAGTAATCTAATTACTAGCGAATTTATTCCACATTGTCATCTTTGTGCCCCTTCCCCTGATTTTTTATTTGTGAATTATTCTTTGCTATTTTTGCAAAATCTTCCAAATCCGTTGACTTCCCACTAACCTCCATCACGCTGTTGGTTTTGTTTTGATTTTCCTGCTGTCCCTTGTCAGCCGGAGTTGTCATGTCTTTAGTAACTTCCTTCTTCCTTCTCCCCAGGAACTTATCCCATTGCTCTTTCACGATCTTCCTTATCAACTCCCATTCCAATTAACTCTGGTAAGCTCTTCCCTGAGATGTTCCTCTAATGTCACCAGTAAAACCGATCCAGCTTCATTCCCGAGAATTATCATCATCCCTTGTAGCTCTCCCGTGTTGTGGAGGCTGTATCCTGAACAAAAAAATATAGTAAATTAAATTGAATCAAGTGCAAGCAGATTGTTGCTTCAACGGGAATCTATGAACGGGGTCTTGAATAACGAGGGTGGAGTCGGTAAACGGGCAAGTTTAGTATCCCCTGCAATATGCTAAGCTCTCGTGGGGCGATGTGGAAGCAGAGGAGCAGATCGGTGTGCTCCAGGGTGTACGTGTCCCGGGACATGCAGGTAAGGGACTGGCGGTGTACATGTGTTAGTTGCTGGCATTCCACTAGGTGTTGTCAGAAATAGCATGTAGCCGCAGAGTCATACAGAATATAAACAAGACCTTCAGCCCACGATGTCTCTGCTGGTCAACAAATATCTCATTGCACTAATCCCACTTTACTGCACTTTCTCAACAGCCTAAAATACCCCGGCATTTTAACCTTCTCAGCTGGAACGTTCCAAATTTCTCCCATTCTCTGGGAGATTTCATTTTCCTCAATCCCCTCTAAAGGATTTATTCATCAATTTCATCTTATGTCCTTAGAAATGCCTGCTCTGGGGAAAGGGTAATCACAATCAGCTCTGTCTATGTCACTCATCATTACGTATACATCCATCAGCCAAACCAGTCTCCTCTGCTCCACAGGTAATAGACACAAGCTGTCTTTATAACTGATGCCTCTCATCCCCGGCAACATCCTGGTGAGTCCCTCTGCTCCACAGACCATAAGGACAATCTAACTCCGTTAGTGAGACCTCACACCTGAGGAAACTTCCTGGTGAATCTCCTCAGCACCATCTGCAGTACAATCACATCCTCCCGAGACTGTGGCGATCAGACCTGCACACAAGATGCCCAACTGTTGCATAAATATGTTTTCTCTTCAAAGCTTGCAGCAGCAACAGTCCCCTGCTCTTTTTCTGCCACACTGTGGCTGATGATCACACTGCCTTATCATCTTTTGGATGCAGAGACTGCTGGGTGTTTAGTTCAGAATAACAGGGACGTTATCATCATTGCAATAGAGGAGGCGGTTGGGAGGCAGCAATGTTCGAACATAACTGAGCGCTAACAGCATAACCGACTACAGCCTGCCCGTGCAGCATTATCACAGCAGATGCGATAGGGATGGAGCAACTAAGAGAATGGAAGAGAGTCCATTCAGGAAGGGCGGTGTGACCGTGCATAGTAAAGGTAACTGCGGAAATTGATAGGCTGTAACAGATATCGGCAAGGAATTGTTCCTCTTCATTTCAGACCGATTGGATTTGTGCCAATGGATCTGACGGTATGTGCCGTGTGAAACACTGCGTTGAAAATTCTTCTTTCGTGACACTGAATAGATCACATCTATTTCACCACTTTCATCACCGTGTCAATTTTCGTTCTGTAATTTGTGAAACATATTGTATTTGTTCTTCTGTTAATGCCCTCCAGCCAGCTGCTGGTAACATCCTTATTGAGACGGAGAGTTCCGCTGTAACAAGGTGAGAGCAGGTTTTTGCTGGAGAAGGATGTGAATGTCACCTATAAACAACAGAGATCAAGTGACTCGGACAAACAAGCAGGAAGCTTGCTGCCAGGATACACTAACACCAACTGGCCACCAAAAGACATGACCCACTATCACTAGTTTCTATACATACAGACAAAGAGGGACATCATTTTCGCTGGAACAACACACACATCCGAGGACGGGCAAAACAAAGACACGCATGAGAATTCTCAGAGGCATAGCATTCTAACCAGGACTCCATCAGTAAACACATCGTTTGTGATCCCATCCATCTTCCCTTGAAAAATAAAAGCACCGGAAATGATATCACCCACCTTTAGAAACCAAAACCTAATAGATAGAGAGACGGAACATACAACCAACACTTCAGTGGAAACTCTCACTGATCAGGTAATCTAATCATGGTGACGAAACATCTGAAAACAAGCCTTTCAGCTCAGCGAGCTAACTAAGAAGACTTAGAGTACTTACTAATATTTAGAAGAGTTTATAGCCTACATAACAGGGAAATCAGGAGGGCAAAAAGGAGACACAATACAGCCTGTCAACTCGGGTTGTGGGAAATCCGGAGGGAGTTTATAACCGCACTAAGGATAAAAGGAGAGAACAGGGTCCCCTGATTTTCAGCAAGGCAGCCTACATGTGCAGCCACAGGAGGTGGGGGAGGTACTAAACAAATATTTTGCATCAGTGCTTATTTCAGAGAAGGACATGGATGACACCTCCTCCAACCCTACCTCCTGTTCAAAATAAATCCTTTTCCCCCAATTCAGCTTCCGCCACATCTGTTCCCAGGAGGATCAATCCCAACATAAAATATCCAAGATGGCCTCTTTCTTCAAAGAACGCAATTTCCCCTCCCACGTGGTCAGCAATGTCCTCCAGCACATCTCCTCCACTTACTGCACCTCCGCCCTTGAACTCCACCCCTCTGAACCCAACAAGGACAGAACTCCCTCCCCCCACCCCCGTCCTCACCTTCCACCCAACAACCTCCGAACACATTACATCATCCTCTGCTACTTTCGCTATCCCCAAATGGACCCCACCACTGGGGATATATTTCCTTCCCTATCCCTGTCAGTGTTCCGGTGTGACCTTTCCCTCCACGATTCACTTTCAATCCACGCTCCCCACCAACCTGCTCCCAGACCCGGCACCTTCCCCTGCCACTGCAGTAAGTGCAACCTCTGCGCCCTCAACCTCACCCCTTACCTCTGTCCAAGGCAGCAGAAGGTTCTTCCACATCCGAAAGAAATGTATCTATACTTTCACAAATGTCATTTCCTGTATCTGTTGCAGTTGATGTGGTCTCCTCTACATCCGAGAGACAGGATGCCAACTCTGTCTTGTTTCACAGAACGTCTCTGGAACGGCCGTACCAACCAACCTGTTCAAGAAAACTCTCGAGGCTCGACTTTGCGAAATGATTAGTTTATTACACAATATATCCCGGGGAATTCCCCGTCCTAACTGTGGCTCGGTGTTATTCCAAAGTACATCAGGATACTACCGGCTCGGAGCGATCATTAATTACACAGTTTGGCATTAGAGGTTAGTCATTAAGTGCAAAACTAAAACATTATTATGCATTTCACAAGTGGACATAACAAATGGTATCGCTGTCCTTTACTAGTTCCACAGATTGCTGACATGAAGCAGAAACATCCCTAATTAGCTGAATGTCCATGAAGTGGCAATAACTCCTGAGGGAAGTGGGACTAATTGGCGAGTCTATGTCAGCTTGGTCCAGCCTGTGCTGAACATTCAGCACAGGGAGGAAACCCTATCTTGACACTTTAGGAAGATAAGGCCTACCTTTTACATTAGCTCATAGTAAGGAATGCACAGCCAGCAAAGTCATGGCTGGGGACACAAAATGGTTTCTCAGCCGGATTAGGAAAATGGCTGCCAGGCAAATAATGTTAACTTTTCCCCACCACAACCCCCCCACCCTGTGGCTGAATACTCTAACGCCCCCTCCCACTCTGCCAAGGGCATGCGGGCACTGGGCCTCCTCCACTGCCGAAACCTGGAGGAAGAACCATCTTGGAACCCTAAAAGAACAAGGGATTAATGTGAATGTCACCAGTTTCCTCAGTTCCTCATTCCCCCACCTTGTCTCAGTCTTAAACCTACAACTCAGCACCGCCCTCTTGACAAGCTCATCTGTCTGTTCCAACCTCCTCCCTGACCTATCACCTTCACCCCCACATTCCCAGCTACCTTTGCACCAGCCCCACACCGTTACCCATTTATCTCTGAGCCACCTCCGGCCCACAAAATCCATCCCTGATGAAGGGTGTATGCCCTAAATATCGATTCTCCTACTCCCGGGATGCTGCCTGGCAGACTGTGTTTTTCTAGCACGACACTCTCGACTCTGATCTCCAGCACCTGCAGTCCCCAGTTTCTCAGCAGCAGTTAGCCAACGGATCAAGCATATTCTCGTTGTCAGGAGTCATACGACAGCAGATTATAGGTTTATTGATAATCACAGCTGCAAATGTGTTGCTGGTCAAAGCACAGCAGGCCAGGCAGCATCTCAGGAATAGAGAATTCGACGTTTCGAGCATAAGCCCTTCATCAGGAATGAGAGAGAGAGCCAAGCAGGCTAAGATAAAAGGTAGGGAGGAGGGACTTGGGGGAGGGGCGATGGAGGTGGGATAGGTGGAAGGAGGTCAAGGTGAGGGTGATAGGCCGGAGTGGGGTGGGGGCGGAGAGGTCAGGAAGAGGATTGCAGGTTAGGAAGGCGGTGCTGAGTTGAGGGAACCGACTGAGACAAGGTGGGGGGAGGGGAAATGAGGAAACTGGAGAAATCTGAATTCATACCTTGTGGTTGGAGGGTTCCCAGGTGGAAGATGAGGCGCTCCTCCTCCAGCCGCCGTGTTGTAATGTTCTGCCGGTGGAGGAGTCCAAGGACCTGCATGTCCTCGGTGGAGTGGGAGGGAGAGTTAAAGTGTTGAGCCACGGGGTGATTGGGTTGGTTGGTCCGGGCGGCCCGGAGGTGTTCTCTGAAGCGTTCCGCAAGTAAGCGGCCTGTCTCCCCAATATAGAGGAGGCCACATCGGGTGCAGCGGATGCAATAGATGATGTGTGTGGAGGTACAGGTGAACTTGTGGCGGATATGGAAGGATCCCTTGGGGCCTTGGAGGGAAGTGAGTGTGGAGGTGTGGGCGCAAGTTTTACATTTCCTGCGGTTGCAGGGGAAGGTGCCGGGAGTGGAGGTTGGGTTGGTGGGGGGTGTGGATCTGACGAGGGAGTCACGAAGGGAGTGGTCCTTGCGGAACGCTGATAGGGGAGGGGAGGGAAATATATCCTTGGTGGTGGGGTCCATTTGGAGGTGGCGGAAATGGCGGCGGATGATACGTTGTATGCGCAGGTTGGTGGGGTGGTAGGTGAGAACCAGTGGGGTTCTGTCTTGGTGGTGGTTGGAGGAGCGGGGCTCAAGGGTGGAGGAGCGGGAAGTGGAGGAGATGCGGTGGAAGGCATCGTCGATCACGTCTGGGGGGAATCTGCGGTCCTTGAAGAAGGAGGCCATCTGGGCTGTGAAGTGTTGGAACTGGTCCTCCTGGGAGCAGATGTGGCAGAGACGAAGGAATTGGGAATATGGGATGGCGTTTTTACAGGGGGCAGGGTGGGAGGAGGTGTAGTCCAGGTAGCTGTGGGAGTCAGTTGGTTTATAATAGATGTCTGTGTTGAGTTGGTCGCCCGAGATAGAGATGGAAAGGTCTAGGAAGGGGAGGGAGGAGTCTGAGACAGTCCAGGTGAATTTCAGGTCGGGATGGAAGGTGTTAGTAAAGTTGATGAACTGTTCAACCTCCTCGTGGGAGCACGAGGCAGCGCCGATACAGTCATCGATGTAGCGGAGGAAAAGGTGGGGGGTGGTGCCAGTGTAGCTGCAGAAGATGGACACTTATTGATAATCACAGGCTTTTCAGAGCGCGGTCCCATCGTCAGGCGCTGCTCACCTCAACTACACTCAGAACCAACTGATGACGGAGCAGCGCTTCCAATTAAACCTTTTGGACTATAACCTGGTGTTGTGTGATTTTTAACTTTGTGCACTCAGAAAGCTTGTGATTTCAAATAAATCTGTTGTACTTTAACGTGGTGTCATGTGACTTCCCAGCCTAACCCCAGCACCTCCTCATCATGTTCAGATTGAACAGTGGAATCATGTTTCTATCACCACAATATTCAGCAATTTACAACCAGCCACAAGCGGCACAATTCACCGTGAAAGAGGGGCGTCTGTGAGATTTAAAAATTTCAGAAAACGTTAGTCAAAGAAGCTAAGAAAGGCCATAATTTGAAGGCGTTCGAGTCAGCCACTTTAATAACTGGATGTGGTACAGAATCTGCTGAAGGTCAGGGTGACGTCACCGTCTGTTTTCCTGATGTCACGTTCCTATGACGTCACTGGCAGGGACGGAAAGTCACCCCCTGGGCGTTCACACTCTCCTCATTCCTGATGAAGGGCTCTGGCCCGAAACGTCGAATTTCCTGCTCCTTGGATGCTGCCTGACCTGCTGTGCTTTAACCAGCAACACATTTTCAGCTCTGATCTCCAGCATCTGCAGTCCTCACTTTTTACCCAAAACAGCATAAGTTGTTTCTTTTTGCTCTTCACGAAATCATGCAAACTGAATGGCATCTTGAAAGAGACATTTACTGCTGTGAAAGGCTGCTGGAAGAAAATTGGTTTTGGTTTTAACCACCAATGAAGAAAACCGTGCAAGAACACCGACAATATCAGAGAAACTTGGAAGGTTTTCTGGACTGCAGCTGCTGGAGAGTGTAGTGCTGGAAAAATACAGCGGGTCAGGCAGCTTCGGGGAAGGAGGAGAATAGATGTTTCGGGCAGAAACCCTTCATCAGGAAATGTTGGTAACGGCTCCTGCCAGAAACATCGATTCTCCAGTGTCCGGGAGGCTGCCCGACCTGCTGTACACCTCCAGAAATTGGATCGGTGGACGTTTTACAAAGGAGGCTTTGGACAGCTTTTCTTTCAGGTCAGTCTCTTTGTAGATACACGGGAGACTGTCTAAAAGGTGGTTCAGAGAATCAGGGTCTCGGGGTCTTGTTGGCAGTGTCACAGCCCGGTATAGATTGATGAACACATCGGAACACTTTCCGAATACATTCCCGCTAGCAGTTTGCTAGCAAAATGCATCGGCTGTGTTGGTTAATTCGTGTTTACTCTTAGATTACTTACAGTGTGGAAACAGGCCCTTCGGCCCAACAAGTCCACACCGACCCGCTGAAGCGCAACCCACCCATACCCCTACATTTACCCCTTACCTAACACATGGCCAATTCACCTGACCCGCACATCTTTGGACTGTGGGAGGAAACCGGAGCACCCGGAGGAAACCCACGCAAACACGGGGAGAACGTGCAAACTCCACACAGTCAGTCGCCTGAGGCGGGAAATGAACCCGGGTCTCTGGCGCTGTGAGACAGCAGTGCTAACCACTGCGCCACCGTGCCGCCCACAAAGAGAGAGATGTCAGAGAGAGAGAGAGGATCAGCGAGGAACTGTTTCTCTGTGTGCAGCAGCCTCTCTGGGTTCTCAGCTGAACTTTGACCAGTCGATGCAAATAAAACAAGGCCCAGTTTTCTCCAAACCAAGCCAATAGAACTGAGCACTCACCTTCATTGCACATGTCTTGTTTTTTATTAAACTTAAAACTTTCTCAAGTAAAACCCAGATATGCCTTTCCAACCCCCTCTGAAAAAATAAAATACTGGCGATGTAACCGTGTTATAGGAATCGGGTCGTTATACTCTTCAGAGTCGGAAACAGTCTGTGTTCAAATGCAACAAGATCCGAACCGTATCCAGGGTTGCAGCTGGCCAGTGAAAATTAACTTTGGCGCCATATAACTGCAGGACAATGTCCACTAAGAGATGATCTCACCGCCGCCTCTTCAGATTCAATGGTTTTACCATCACCGGAAACATCACTATCGACATCCGGGGGCTGACAAATGTTTCCTGATGAAGGGCTTATGCTCGAAACGTCGAATTCTCTATTCCTGAGATGCTGCCTGGCCTGCTGTGCTTTGACCAGCAACACATTTTCAGCAAATGACCAGAAACACAAGTGGATGAGCGACAGTAACACAATGGCTCCATTGAGAGGTGAAGAATAATACAGGCAGTAACTTAGTCTTTGACTTTTCAAAGTGTGGCCAGCATCCATAAGGCACAATTCATGGCGCAGTGTTGACCCGCCTCAGTGCGGGCAGCCCCAAGAATTATCGGGAAACTTTACACCATCCATGGCAAACCTTGTACCACCGCGGGAAGCATCCCACTTCCTTCACTCTAGAGCAGCAGCCTGTGCTCTCTATAAGATCAACTGCACAAATTCACAAAGATCCGTGGACAGCACAATTTAAAACGCAGAATAATGGGGTAGTTATATAGGAACACCACCACCTATAAGTTCCCCTCCAAATCACTGCCAATCTGACTCGGAAATTTATCATTGTTCCTTAATTGGAGTTTCGGGGAAGTTCCTGTATTCTCGCCATAAGGATATTGTCGGTCACCCGACAGTACATAGACAGCAGCAGTTGAAGCAGGCAGCTCACCACCACCTTGAGAAGTGCACATCAGGAGGGGCAGGAAGGTTTGGCCGAACCTGCAAGAGGGAGGGAAGAGGGAAAATGGCAGCGAGCTGAATGACAGCCCAGAGGCTGAGAAACTAAGAACAAATAAAATGCTGCAATTCTCCCAGGGAGGAAGAAGATTAGGGGAGAGAGAAGCAGGGAAGTGTGGGGTCAGAAGGAGGGGAGAAGAGAGAAGTGAGAGAGAGAGAGATGACCATGGTAGGGGACAGCAGCAGAAGCAGGAGTATAACGTCCCCCACAAGGAGGATGTCAAAGCGACAAACATGAAATGGAAAAGCTGATCTCAGAACAGCCAAAGACAACCACAACAAAGAATCTAGCAGCAGAACGACCCCACCCGCCCTTGTTCTACCATCAGTATAATCAGGGCCGATCCTTTATCTCAATGTTCACACGGTCTTCTGGAGCTCCACAATTACCATTTGACTTAAATAAATCTCTTTTTATGAACGTATTTTGTCACTTGGCTTCAACAATTTCCTGCGGTGGAGAATACCACAGGCTTCCATGCGCTTTGAGAGTGGATTTTCTGTCCTCATCTCAGTTCCCTTGTTCTCGGCTCCCCAGCTCGGGACAACATTCTCCCTTCATCCTGAATACCAGGCTGCTTCTGGGACTGGAATAACTATCCTGTGAGGAGAGCTGATGTAACTGTGCCAGCATTCACGTGATAATCACTGGTAAGTGTTTGAAAAGCAGGCGCCCCGCCACCATTTCGCTTCCCCTTTGGAAAGGAGACCACTTTATGAACAGCAAATGCAGGAGACCAGATTGGCCGAAGTACAGGTATACCGCTGTTTCACCTGGAAGTTATGATTGGGGCGTTCGAGGTTGTGGAGGGAGGAGGTAAAGTGTCAGACATTGCAGCTACTATCATTGCATGAAAGGTACCATGGGAGTGTGTTGGGGCGTTGGGAATAGAGGGGGAGTGTACCACTGCCCCAGAAGGCCTGGCCAGTGCAGAATGCTGAGAAGGAGATTGGGGGGGGAAGCAGTTACAGGTATACCACTGAGCTGTCAAAACTGGCAGCGTACAATCATTTAGATGTGGAGGCTGATGGTATGGTAAGTAAGTGCCACAGGGACATTGACTTTGTGATAGGGAAGAGCAAAGGTAAGGGTAGAAGTGCATGAGATGTGCTGAACACGGTAAGGGCCCTGATAACGACGGAATTGGGCACAGCCTGGATGTGGATACACACAGAGAATTTTGATAACCTTCTGCAGAAACTGGGAGAATGGGATGGAGTTCTGACAGAAAGCAGGGTGTGCAGATGCATAACTGAAGTGACTGTGGAAGTTAGTTGGTTTGTACTACATATCGGCAGCCAGATTATGCCCGGGAATGAAAAGAGATGTTGAGGAAGGAAGGGAGGAGTCGGAGATGGAACAGTTGAAGGGGAGGGCAGGATTCAAATTGAAAGTGTCATTATCATTTTGATTAAGAAGGGGAAACAACAGTGATGTTCCAGACAAGAGGCTGTGGGAGGGATCTGAGTAGGATTGAAACAAGGAGTAATTCACATATCCCACAAAGAGACAGGCATACCTGGGCTCACGCGGGTAACCATGCCAACAATGTTGACCACAAGAAAGTGAGAGGATTTAAAGTAGATGCTGTTCTAAGTGATGTCAAACTCCATCAGTCAGAGGGCGATAGTGGAGGTTGGGAATGGTTGAAACCTTCTTTCCAGGATGAGGTACAAGGCTGTGAGATCATCCTGATGGGGGATTGACGTCTCCAAGGATGGCACGTGAGGTGAGGCTTGTCCTGCCAAAAAAAACTGAAAAATTTGAAACTGACATGAAGCATGAAAAGAATTGTGTGAATTCCTGGGCAGCGACTGGCCAAGGAAGAGAAATATTGTCGAGTGTTGAGAAGATTTGTAGCTCAGGTTGAGGTTCTGAATGTAAGTTTGCTCACTGAGCTGAGAAGAGAAATATATCTGATTAAGAAAAATACCTTTCTTTTGGGGCAGGCACAGGCAGAAACAATGGTACTTCCCAACCATTCCTCTTTGTGGATATTGTACAAAAGGTGGAGATGGGTTCAGTGTGATTGAGTGACTGTGAAGCTACCAAAGGGCGATCTGCAGATGATGTGAGATTGGTGACTGTCGTGGGCACAATGGCCGAGTGTCCCATGGTCGAGTCATGGTGAAGGGAGACATTGAGGGCAGTATCTGAGAGTTGGCGCTCAACGTCCACAATGGAAAGTTCAGCACGCCAGATAACATCAATGCCACCATTGTCGTCAAAGTCCCTATTGTTTCATAGAGTAAACTTAAATTGCTGTCAATTGACAGGTAGAAACAGGTAAGGTGGGGGTGGCACAAAGAAATTAAGGTGATGAATTTTGCGTTGACGAATCTCAATGGGCAGGTTGAGTGCAAGTGAAAGGCCAGAAGGACTCTAAGACTCACTGGCCTATAGTCACTCGGGCTGTCCCTACTCCCCTTCTTGAACAAGGGAACCACATTTGCTATCCTCCAGTCTTCTGGCACTATTCCTGTAGACAACGAGGACATAAAAATCAAGGCCAATGGCTCTGCAATCTCCTCCCTAGCTTCCCAGAGGATCCTAGGATAAATGCCATCAGGCCCAGGGGACTTATCTATTTTCATCCTTTCCAGTATTCCCCAGACCTCTTCCCTACATACTTCAAGGCCATCAATTCTAATTAATTGTGACTCAATATTCACATCGGCAACAATGTCCTGTTCCTGAGTGAATACTGACGAAAAGTATTGATTTAGTGTCTCTCCAATCTCTTCAGCCTCCACGCACAACTTCCCACTACTATCCTTGACTGGACCTATTCCTGCCCTAGTCATTCTTTTATTCTTGGCATACCTATAGAAAGCATTTGGGCTTTCCCTAATCCTACCAACCAAGGACTTTTCATGTCCCCTTCTCGCTGCTCTTAGCTCCCTCTTTAGATCCTTCCTGGCTACCTTATAACTCTCAATCGCCCCAATTGAACCTTCACGCCTCATCTTTACATAGGCCGCCCTCTTCCCTTTAACAAGGGATTCCAATTCCTTATTAAACCACGGCTCCCTCACACGACCCTTTCCTCCCTGCCTGACAGGTACATACTTATCAAGGACACTCAATAGTTGCTCCTTGAACAAGCTCCACATATCGATTGCACCCTTCCCCTGAAGCCTATTTTTCCAATCCACGCATCCTAAGTCATGCCTCACCGCATCATAATTTCCCTGCCCCCAGCTATAACTCTTGCCCTGCAGTGCACACTTATCCCTCTCCATCACTAGAATAAAAGTCACCGAGTTGTGGTCACTGTCCCCAAAGTGCTCACCTACCTCCAATTCTAACACCTGGCCTGGTTCATTACCTAGAACCAAATCCAGTATGGCCTCACCTCTTGTTGGCCTGTCTACATATTGTGTCAGGAAACCCTCCTGCCCACATTGGACAAACACCAACCCATCTAACGAACTCGAGCTATAGCTTTCCCAGTCAATATCTGGAAAGTTAAAGTCCCCCATAATAACCACCCTGCTACTTTCACTCTTCTCCTGAATCATCCTCGCAATACTATCCTCTACTTCTCTCGGACTATTCAGAGACCTGTAGAAAACACCTAACAGGGTGACCTCACCTTTCCTATTTCTGAGCTCAGCCCAAACTACCTCAGATGGCGAGTCTTCATCCATCGTCCTTTCCACCGCTGTAATACTATCCTTGACAAGCAATGCCACACCTCCCCCTCTTTTACCCCCACCTCTGACCCTACTAAAACATTTAAACCCTGAAACCTGCAACAGCCAATCTTGTCCCTGTTCTACCCATGTCTCTGTAATGGCCACAACATCGAAGTCCCAGGTACCAACCCATGCTGCAAGTTCACCTACCTTATTTCTTATACTTCTCGCATTGAAGTATACACACTTCAAGCCACCTATCTGTTTACAGGCACCCTCCTTCGAGATCGATGCCTTGTTCCTAACCTCCCTACACTCAAGGTCCTGCACCCTAAAGCGACAGTCCAGGTTCCCATGCCCCTGCAGAGTTAGTTTAAACCCTCCCAAAGAGCACTAGCAAACCTCCCCCCAAGGATACTGGTGCCACTCAGGTTCAGGTGGAGACCATCCTGTTTATAGAGGTCCCACCTTCCCCAGAAAGAACCCCAGTTGTCCAGAAACCGGAATCCCTCCCTCCTGCACCATCCCTGTAGCCACGCATTTAACTGCTCTCTCTCCCTGTTCCTCGACTCTCTATCACGTGGCACGGGTAACAAACCAGAGACAACAACTCTGTTCGTTCTAGCTCTGAGCTTCCAACCTAGCTCCCTGAAAGCCTGCCTAACATCCTCACCCCTCTTCCTACCTATATCATTGGTGCCAACTTCGGGCTGCTCCCCCTCCCCCTTAAGGACCTGGAAAACACGATCAGAGACATCACCTACCCTTGCACCTGGGAGGCAACATACCAATCGTGAGTCTCTGTCGCCCCCGCAAAACCGCCTATCTGTGCCCCTCACTATCAAGTCCCAATAACTATTGCTTTGTTCTTCTCCACCCTTCCCTTCTGAGCAACGGGGACAGGCTCCGTACCAGAGGCCTGAACCCCATTGCTTACCCCTGGTAAGTCATCCCCCCCACAAGTATCCAAAATGGTATACTTGTTCTTGAGGGGAACGGCCGCAGGGGGTCTCTGCACTGGCTGCTTCCTCCCAGTCCCCCTCACTGTCACCCATCTGTCTGCAATCTTTGGAGTTACTACTTTCCTTAAACTCCAATCTATGACCCCCTCTGCCTCCCGAATGATCCTAAGTTCATCCAACTCCAGCTCCAGTTCTCTAACACGGTCTTGGAGGAGCTGGAGATGGGTGCACTTCCTGTAAGTGTAATCAGCAGGGACGAATATGGCATCCCTCACCTCAAACATGTTGCAAGAGGAACATTGCACTGCCTTCGCTGCCATCCCTCTGAAAGGAAAAGTCTTAGAGAGAATTGTAAGGGATTTATGAACATCTGGATAGGAATAATGTGATCAAGGACAGTCAGCATGGTTTTGTGAAGGGCAGGTTGTGCCTCACAAACCTTATTGAATTCTTTGAGAAGGTGACCAAGGAGGTGGATGAGGGTAAAGCGGTAGATGTGGTGTATATGGATTTTAGTAAGGTGTTTGATAAGGTTCCCCATGGTAGGCTACTGCAAAAAATACGGAGGTATGGCATTGAGGGTGAGTTGGAGGTTTGGATTAGGAATTGGCTGGCTGGAAGGAGACAGAGGGTAGTAGTTGATGGTAAAGGTTCATCTTGGAGTGCAGTTACCAGCGGTGTTCCGCAAGGATCTGTTTTGGGACCATTGCTGTTTGTCATTTTTATAAATGACCTGGAGGAGGGGCTAGAAGGTTGGGTGAGCAAGTTTGCGGACGATACAAAAGTCGGTGGAGTTGTTGACAGTGAGGAAGGATGTGGCAGGTTACAGCGGGATATAGATAAGCTGCAGAGCTGGGCAGAAAGGTGGCAAATGGAGTTCAATGTAGGTAAGTGTGAAGTGATTCACTTTGGTAAGAGGAACAAGAAGATGGATTACTGGGCTAATTGTCAGATACTTGGTAGTGTGGATAAGCAGAGGGATCTTGGTGTCCATGTACACAGATCTCTGAAAGTTGCCTCCCAGGTAAATAGTGCTGTGAGGAAGGCATATGGTGTACTGGCTTTTATTGGTAGAGGAATTGAGTTCCAGAGTCCTGAGGTCATGTTGCAGTTGTATAAGACTCTGGTGCGGCCGCATCTGCAGTATTGTGTGCAGTTTTGGTGGAGGCACTGGAACGGGTGCAGAGGAGGTTTATCAGGATGTTGCCTGGTATAGTAGGAAGATTGCATGAGGAAAGGCTGAGGCACTTGGGGCTGTTCTCATTGGAGAAAAGAAGGTTTAGGGGTGACTTGATAGAGGTGTACAAGATGATTAGGGGTTTAGATAGAGTTGACAATGAAAACCTTTTTCCACATATGGAGTCAGCTATTATGAGGGGGCATAGCTTTAAATTAAGGGGTGGTAGGTATAGGACAGATGTTAGGGGTAGATTCTTTACTCAGCGAGCCGTGAGTTCATGGAATGCCCTGCCAGTAACAGTGGTGGACGCTCCCTCTTTATGGGCATTTAAACGGGCATTGGATAGGTATATGGAGGATAGTGGGCTTGGATCGGCACAGCATCGAGGACCAAAGGGCCTGTATTGCGCTGTATTTTTCTATGTTCTATGTTCTATGCCCTCTGCATAATTAGGGACAGGCAATACATATTGGCCCAGCCAGCGCTGCCCTTTGACCGTGAATAAATAAAAAAAGCCACCAAAACAGATGACCTATGTAAAAGTGAAGTTAACATTTTCAACCTTTGATTTTTCTCTCACATTTTGCCTTACCACAACTAATCTTGCAGTGATGGGTGGCACGGTGGCACAGTGGTTAGCACTGCTGCCTCACAGCGCCTGAGACCCGGGTTCAAATCCCGACTCAGGCGACTGACTGTGTGGAGTTTGCACGTTCTCCCCGTGTCTGCGTGGGTTTCCTCCGGGTGCTCCGGTTTCCTCCCACAGTCCAAAGATGTGCGGGTCAGGTGAATTGGCCATGCTAAATTGCCCATAGTGTTAGGTAATGGGGTAAAATGTAGGGGTAGGGGTATGGGTGGGTTGCGCTTCAGCGGGTCGGTGTGGACTTGTTGGGCCGAAGGGCCTGTTTCCATACTGTAAGTAATCTAATCTAATGATTGTAATCCTATCACAAAGACAATGCGGTCTCTCAAGATGTATCATCTGTTACCTATTGTCTATGGTGGTGACCGATCTCCTGGTAATGCTTTCTGATGTACTATGAAATAGGATCGCTGGGATTTATTTCCCATTCAGTTTCCTGTCAATAACTCCAATATGCAGTCTTCATTCGGCCTTGATTAATGCTTCCATAGACAGTTCTGTCTGGTTAACTGTTGTTTTTACCTTCGATCAATTTATAGCCATATGTTGCCAGACGTTAAAAATAAATTATTGCACTGAAAAGACAGCAGCGTGGGTTATTGCTACTGTCTGTTTACTGAGCTGTTTAAAAAATACATTTTTGTTTTTTATATATGAACCTTTGTATGTAATTAACAACATACCTTGGTTCTGCAGCCTAAAAGTCATGTTTTATATGTCAATTGTGTGGACCGCATTTGACTGGATTTTAACTCCTTGTCTTCCATTTATTCTCATTGTATCGCTCCACGCACTGCCTGTCAAACATATTCTAGAAGCCAATAGAACACGCAGGAGACTCAGGGCCCAAAAGGGTGGAGTGAATCAGAATGACCCAGAGATGGAGAGCAGAAGAAAGTCTACTTTTCGGCATTTCAGGCAGCTTCATCCATGATTTCTTGCAACATTTCTTTATTGGATGAGATTACTTACAGTGTGGAAACAGGCCCTTCGGCCCAACAAGTCCACACCGACCCGCCGAAGCGCAACCCACCCATACCCCTACATATACCCCTTACCTAACGCTACGGGCAATTTAGCATGGCCAATTCACCTGACCCGCACATCTTTGGACTGTGGGAGGAAACCGGAGCACTCGGAGGAAACCCACGCAGACACGGGGAGAACGTGCAAACTCCACACAGTCAGTCGCCTGAGTCGGGAATTGAACCCGGGTCTCTGGCGCTGTGAGGCAGCAGTGCTAACCACTGTGCCACCGTGCCGCCCAACCACTGTGCCACCGTGCCACCCGTTTATGTTCGAATTGGAAATGTTTCTTATTTCTTGGGCACAAATTTCGATGTATTACATTTTATTCTTCAGGAAAGCGGATTTATGCTTCTCCTGCTGAGCTCCTGTGTCAACCCATTGGTTTATGCAGGTACCCAAAGGCAATTCAGAGGCGAGGTAAAGAATTTGGTAACAGACCCATTTCGTGTACTGGCTAAATTGATGAAATGATTTTCTTTTTGAAACAGAACAAAATTAACTTTACTTTATATTCCAAAACAGCCATTTGTGATAAACCGATGTAGCACACAGCACTGCTACTTCTACAGTCATTCGTTTTGAAATGCTCTGATCGCCTCATTTAAATCGTTAGAATGGACATTGTTCCAATGCAGCAGCTGATGCACAGGAAATATGGAAAATTTCTATTTTATTCGATCGTGGCAAGTGGGTGCCACTGGATAGACCAGCATGCAGTACCAATCCTTAACTGTACTCAAGAGTCAGTCACATTACTGAGAGTCGAGTCACAGACTGACCACACCTGGTAAGGACATCAGCAAGCTAGATAAGGTTTCCCAAACACCAGAGATTATTTAATGGTCATTATTGCACTCTTAATTCCATATGTATGTTAACTAAATTCAATTTAGCTACCACCATAACATTCCAACATGGGTCCCCAAAACAGAACTGGCCCTGTAGGGATGATGTCAATGAACGTACAATTCTGATGCCCCGTCGAATGGGGAAGGAGAAGTGCTTCCCATCCCACTCCAGAAGCTGAACGCAGTTACATTATATTTTGTTGTGATTTTTTAAGTTAAGTCAACATCTTTATAGTTAAAGTAACTTCACCCCCCTTCCATGAAATTGTTATTGCACGTCATTAAACAAAAGTCAGTTTATTTATGTTTATACTCGATGGAATTTAGGAGGATGATTGGGGATTTAATTGATACATAGTGAACACTGAATAGCCTGGACATAGTGGATTTTGGGAAGATGTTTCCATTGATAGGAGAGAACAGGGACCCAAGGGCCTTAGGGTGAAGGGAAGACCTATTAGAACAGAGATATAAAAAAAACAACTTATTTAGCCAGGAAGTGGTGAATCTATGGAATTTGTTACCACAGAAGGCTGCGGAAGCCAGGGCATTGTTTATATTTAAGACGAAGATAGACAGTTTCTTGATTGTTAAGGGCATCAAGAGTGAAGGGGTGAAAGTGGGAGAGTGGCTTTGGGAAACATATCAGCCATCATTGAATGGTGGGGCAAACTCGATGGACTGAATGGCCTAATTACTGCTGCTATGTCTTATGGTGTTATGGTCCTATGGTTTTAAACACTTTTGCCTTTACCTGGGTGGACTGATACACAGTCCCATAATTACGGCCATCTGATTGATTTCTAGCTGTCCCCTAAAGTGGCCGAGAAAGCCAGTTTTGTGCAAATTTATAATGGAAACCAATGATACTTGCATCATGAAATGGAATAAAATAATAGCTGAAATATTCAAGTTTGAGTGACTCGTCGTCAGGATTGTAAGACATTTATATCCACGTCATGAACTGTCCAGAATATCTTGCCTGGAAATGTTCTGAATCTTGCTGGGAGGATTTACTATAAAATGGAAACATATGCTGTCTCTCTGCCTATTTTCTCATGTGCTAATAACACGGAAATTAAGTCAATTATCTGCACAATTCTGTTTTATCACTTGGTTCGAAAATGTTTGGTCTTAATCCAGCTCCCATAGGTATCTTTTATATACCTTGTTGGTCAAGAATATACCTTATCTCTGCCTTTAAAAAAAAGTAACACGCCATCTCCAAAATTATCACGAGGAGTTCCAAAGAGTCATGAACTCTGATGAAAATCCCAATTATCCTCGTCTTTTTTGATCGCGAGAACTTGTTAAAATCAGGGTAGTTTTGTTGAAAGAGCAAAGATCCTTCCAAAGTGCATCTTGTTATGTATGAAGCCCTTACAATCAATTTCCACACTATCCAGCTGGTCAGGTTTAAACCACATAGCCAATGATAGAAAAAGGAGCAGAGAGGAGGAACACATATTTGATTCGTCCACACCACTGTACTTCCCATACATGTATCTATTCATAACAGTACTGTGTGGGTTACGGCCAAGCAGTCCTAGTGATGACAAAGTCCCAATTCACACTGAGAATGACTTGTAATCTGCCGAGTGGTAGTGTCACCGTGGTAAATTGGAGAGCATTTAAACAGATCTGGTAACTGAAGAACCAGACGTTTGCCTGATACAATGGACCACCAGCGCCATAATCCAACATTACGGCCTGACATAAATCAAATAACTTCAGGTGGAGGTATCAGACCAATACGTAAAGAGAAGTGATAGGAAAGCTCAACAGGTCTGGCAGCATCTGGGGATAGAAAATAGAGATCATGTTTTAAGTCCAGTGACTTTTTGTCAGGACTTCAGGCCCAACAGCCCCATTACGGTGTCATTGTGAAGTCACGTGTTAATTTCGCTCTGACTAATACAGGTTTCGATTGATTAATGTATAAATCATTAATACATTAATGCACTTTTGCTACGTCTTGCAATTATTTTTCTTAGCTGAAAATGTGTTGCTGGTTAAAGCACAGCAGGTCAGGCAGCATCCAAGGAACAGGAAATTCGACGTTTCGGGCCAGAGCCCTTCATCAGGAAATTATTTTTCTCAGAAAATATTGTTGCTGTGGAAGAAAAAAGGCCAGATCCAACGAAGAGGATTGTTGCATGCAATTCTGGTCTCCTTCCATGATATTGTGGAATGTGAAAGTATTCAGAAAAGGTTTAGAAGGATGTTGCAAGAGTTGGAAGATTTGCGTTACAAGGAGAGGCTGAATAGGCTGGGCCTTTTCTCACTGGACCGTCAGAGGCTGAGGGATGACCTTATAGTGGTTTGTCATGGACAGGATAAATAGACAGTCCCTTCTTTGGGATGGGGGAAACCTAGAACCAGAGGAAATAGGTTTAGGGTGAGAGGGAAAAACATAATAAAAGAATGAGTTGAGGTTATATTGTCACACGTACTCAATTACAGGAACAGAGGAGGACAGTGAAGAGTGTACAATGTCAGCAAACGCAGGAGCGTCGTTAATACAAAAGTAACTAGATGCAAAATCTGATGTAAAAATAGGAAAATAAAGAAATAAAGTTAAAACGTGCAAAATTGCAGCCCTGCTGTATTGCTAGATTGTGGGACTTGATCAAAGCCAATATCAGGAGGAAACTGTCCCGCACTGGGTTTGGTCTCCCCTGTGCTCTTCTCATCCTCCACTGGGCCCATTTCCTTCATGGTGGATGTGATCGACCCAATCTTGGCTCGCTTCTGCCCGCTTTCCCCTGCACTGGGCTCAAGCCCCACTCCGTGTCCCATCCCTCGATAATCCTCGTACAGAGCCACGCTGGGCTCGCTGTCATCTACCACAACAAACGTAAAAAGCTCAGTAAAAGACAAAAGAAAGTGGAAAGATGAAAGTGGGCAGACCGGATTCTTCCCAAGTTTGAGGCCTTTGGCCACTACCATTTTTACTGTGACCTGCACTGAATTATATGTCAAAAAAGAAATCAAGTACGATAGAACTAATGTAGAGATTTGGGTTGGCAGATTAGATTACTTACAGTGTGGAAACAGGCCCTTTGGGCCAACAAGTCCACACTGACCCACCGAAGTGCAACCCACCCATACCCCTACATTTACCCCTTACCTAACACTATGGGTAATTTAGCATGGCCAATTCACCTGTCCCGCACATCTTTGGACAGTGGGAGGAAACCCACGCAGACACGGGGAGAACGTGCAAACTCCACACAGTCAGTCGCCTGAGTCGGGAATTGAACCCGGGTCTCAGCCGCTGTGAGGCAGCAGTGCTAACCACTGTGCCACCGTGCCGCCCAAGCTAGAAGGCCTGGTACCAGAGCGGTAATCACAGGATTGCTCCCAGTGTAAAGTTCGGAATACAGTGCGAGTGTAGATGAACACGTGGCTGCGAGGCTGGTTTAGGAGGGAGAGCTTCAGATATGTGGAAGATGGGATCTGTACAAGAAGGACGGGTTAGACCTGAAATGGAGCAGCACCAATCTGCTGAGTGAGTGGTTTGTTTTAACTCTTCATAGGGGGTTAAAAATGGATTGGCGGGGAATCGGAGCCGTGGATTGGATGACAGAGTAGATAGTGAACAGCCGGACACAGTGTGCAGAGCGGCCGTGAGGAGTGATAGGGCAAAGCTGCAGTCAGTGTGAATGGTTAAATTGCGTCTATTTTAATTCATGAAGTCTCAGGAATAAGGGGCATTATCTCAGAGCGTGGATCAGCACTTGGTATGGCAGTGCTGTGGCCATGACGGAAACTTGGATATCACAGCGGCAGGAATGGCTGTTGGGTGTTTCAGGGTATTGTTGTTTCAAACATAATGTGGTGTTTGGGAGGTAGGACACCTGGGGGAGTGGCATTGCTCTTCAGAATAGTATCACAGCTGCAGAAAAGCAGGTCGTCGAGGAGGGTTCCTCCAGAGAGTCAGAGCAGGAAAGGAGCAGTCACTTTATGAGGAGTTTTCGACAGACCTCCAATAGTAATAGAGACACGGAGGAGCAGAAATAACAGGATTGTTGTCATGGGTGACTTTGTCATCCCTAATATCGACATGAGATTCATTAGTTTAAATAATTTGCCTGGAGTTGTTTCTGTGAGGTGTGTCTGGGAATGCTTCCTGACACAATGTGTAGATTGGCCAATTCAGGTGAAGGCTACATTGGATTTGGTGCTTGCAAAAAAATATACAGAGGAAGACATTAAAGAAGATTCAACTGCTGGCTGGTTTTAAAAATTGAATTTTTGGTAAATTTTCATCAGGGGTTTTATCGGACAGTATTATAGAAGGGAAAGTAAAAAATAGTTGAAAGGAAGGAATTTTAAATCATTGTAGTTGATTATTCTCTGTTATACTTTTAAAAATAAAGTTGTTAAGTTTTTATTTAAATAGTTCTTGGCCTGTCAGATTTTCACAGATTATTGCACGGGATAAATCTTTTCTGTGTTGCTGGTTTAGGTTAAGCAGGAGGGTTTACCGTGTCATAACAGTTTAGGGGCTCATC
Organism: Hemiscyllium ocellatum; assembly: GCF_020745735.1. Classification (NCBI taxonomy): domain Eukaryota; kingdom Metazoa; phylum Chordata; class Chondrichthyes; order Orectolobiformes; family Hemiscylliidae; genus Hemiscyllium; species Hemiscyllium ocellatum. The sequence goes on from NC_083437.1 coordinate 891,256, forward strand.
TGGAATTTGAACTGGTTAAGACAGATTTGAATACATTTGGGTACGAGAATTCCCAGCAGATTTAAACCCTTGAAGGTTACTGCCCAAGTTCCTTAAAGGAAACGTAGGTCAGGAAATGTGTTCACTTTTGGTGACTTGCAGTTGATTAAATTAAAAGTGAGAGAAATGCCTCTTAGAATTGCTGAAGAAGTTCTGGGATTTGAAAATGATCCTCAAATTTGCCAAGAAAGTTTGGAAGACAGGAAAATGCCACACTTTTAGAATGAGCAAATAACTTAGATTTGGGTTTAACCAAGGGCAAAAGGAAAACTGAAATGGTAAGGGAGTTATTGAAAACTTAGGTGTGTCAGAAAAACAGACAAGTGCAGCAGAGGTCGAAATATTTAAATTAGATTTGAAGAAAATTGTGTTGGAAGATAAACAGAGAGAGAGAGAGGAAAAAGAGAGAGAGAAAGTTCTTGGCTAAGCAAAAAGAGAGAGAAGAAATGGAGAGAAATAGAGAGAGAGAATGGGAGAAACAAAGATGCAGAAGTAAGGGAGAGAGAGAAAGTGAGAGAGAAAAAAGAGCAAGAGATAGAGCAGAGAAAAAAAGAGAAGATTCTTAGCTGAGCAAAAAGAGAAAGTGAAAATGATCTTGAGAAGTTACGACTTAGTCAGCAAAGTCAAGTTAACAGGATTGAGATTAAAGGGGAAGATAGTGATATATCCAAATATGTCAAAACTGTCACATTTTGATGAGAAAATGTTGAAGCCTTTTTAATTTCATTTGAAAAATTGATGAAGCAGATGGAGTGGTACGTGGAGTTATGGGTAATGCTAGTTCAGATTAAACTGGTTGACAGAACAAGTGAAATATTTGCCGTGTTATCCGACGAGATTCTGAAGAGGTTAAACAGTCTATTATAAATCCTTATGCAATGCTGTCAGAAGCATATTGACCTCAGTTTAGAGACATAAAGAAGGAACTAGGTCAGTCTTACGCTGAGTTTGAAGGATTTAACCGTTGTCATTTTGCTAGATGGGTACATGCTTTAAAAATAGGTAAGACCTCACAGGCTCTACAAGAGATTATTCTGCTGGAGGCTTTCAAAAATTAAAAATCCAGAGATGATAAGAATTAATGTGGAGGAACAGAAAGTTCAGGAAGTGAGAAGGGTGGAAGAATTAGAAGATGCACACATGTTGGTGCAAAAAAAAGCTTCCAACCAGAATTTCGTCCTGTGAGGAATAGAAGTTGGGAGAAGGGGAGATCCTGCACTCCAAAATGAAGGAGAGAGAGCACTGGTTAGAATTTACCATAGGATTAAAAATAGAAGCCCAAGTGAGTGGAAAGGAGATAAAAGGCCTCAGGTACTTTCACAATGGTAAAGAGCGATGCGTAAAGTCACAGTGCTGGTCGTTAAAGAAAAGACACTCAGCCAGTGGCATTAGTAAAGATAATAGAGGAGACCCCAAGAACAGCCTAGGAGCTGCAGGAGAGTGCACAGCTTAGGCACGGGCTGGGTACCTGATCACTACAAACAAATTGCCTGTATGGGTACAGTTTACTCAGAAAAAACAGGGCAGAGAAGGACAAGAAGTCATAATTGTGAGAGGATTTAACCAGTCACTGATAATAAGGGACAAACCCCTAAACTGTTTTGACATGGGTAACCCCCCCCCCCGCTTAATTTAAACCAATAACATAGAAAAGATTTATCCCGTGCAGTAATCTGTGAAAATCCGAGAGCTCAAGAAATATTTAAAGAAAAAAATTGAAGTCTTTATATCTTTAGGTATAACAGAGAATAATTAATTGACAAGTATTTACAAACTTTTACTTTCACTTCTATAGTAAAAGACCAATAAAACTCCCAATTAAAAATTACTAAAAATGATATTTTAAAACCAGCCACTGGTCGAGTCTTCTCTGTATGTCTTCCTCTGTAGATTTGCTCTCCGGGTCGGTATTGACGTTTTTCTCTGTGTAAACTCCTTCTCTAGACAGGTCAGAGATTTCTGCCCAGCAGCCCACATCCATTGGTCGGTTTGCAGTTCTACCCAAGTGTTGAATTTTTTTCTGGCCTTATGCCTCCAAAGCATCGGATTGTGTAATTGGTTTTTAACATTGCCAATGTACTAAATTCAATCTTGATTAGATCTTAGTATTTTTTGGAGTTTAATTTCAACCGATTTGCCTAATTCGGCTTTGTTTTCGTCTCCAGGCAACCAGCTACACTAGCTGCTGAACCAAAAGGTTACGTTGTATCTTGTTCAGAATACTTGGTGTTGACAGGGAGTTCTGCTGGCTATTAACTTTCCTAAAGGTACAGGACACCCTCATCTTGGTAAATTGGAATGGCTTTCTTCACATCCTCCTACTCCGCAGGTACCTGCTCTGACAGTGATTCAAATACCTGAAAAGCTCTACCTATCAGCTTTGTTTGGATCAACAAATCTCACACGGTCACTGGCCACTGCATTGGTTTTGCCACTTTCTGAAATGAGATGAAAAAGGCTTCCACATCCTTGTTATCAAATGTATGCAATTCTTGAACATATTTGAACAGTTTCTCACCAGGCCTTTGGCTCCCATGAGTTTGCTCCTCCTCACTCCCTTCCTCTCTAACCTTACCTACAGCCTCCAGCTCCATCCCTTTGGGGAAACTTTCCCGTGTAAGTGACAATTTCTCAAGGCGCAACTTCCTCTCTTTCTTTTCTTTTCTCTCTATTTTGTCTTCCTTCTCCATATAATCTGAATTCAATCTGTTTCATTTCTATCTTATTTTCCCCAACTTTTGCCTCTAACTGGACTTGTTTCATTTTTATTTGAGTTTAGCAATCTCTAAAGTTCTGATCGGGTTTCCAGCAAATGCTGAGCTATTGCTGTAATTATCTTTCCTTTCCTCGTGGAAAGAGGCAGCTCCAACCCCAGACCGGCTGCTATTTCCAGCAGCTTGGCTTTAATCACCTTATACAAGACCCGTGAAATTCATTTCTTCCACCCCCAGGAAACTGTTGGTGACTGAAAGAGCCATTACTCCCCCAAACCCTGGTTAAACCAACCGATTACAACAGCCAGATCAAAGAACACTAACACCTACCACTCGCTGCCTTCGTGTCTAACAACCCTCATCCCAATTCAGAATACATCCGCGATGAGCCCTGAATTTGTTATGGCCCAATCCTATCCCCTCAAAACATTTCAAAGAAGTAGCCCTGATCCTAGCTGCCCAAGATGTTGTAAGCAGCTACAACGCAGATTTTCTGTGAGGAAAATCGATTGCATTTTAACTAAAACAAAATTTCCTCACAAGATTTCTGAATGAGGCACAAACAAAAGAGAACAGGGTACCGAATCATTTATCCCATCTGAAAACCCAACAGATCATCCCAACGTAATGACGATGTTACAAGTACATGCAACATTTCCCATAAACACCCCTGGCACAAAAGGTAAAATCAAGCACGAGGTCTTACAGGGGAGAACTCAGAAACAGTAACAGCCTGGAACCTGCTTCTCTGAGTCCAGCAGCTTTTTCTGCACAACTGTGCAAATCTAAACCAAGCCAGAGCAAAGCTGAGCTGGGAGATCTGGTCACTCCCCTTTCATTGGACAAGCGTCTTTTTTAAGTTGAAGATGTTCTGCCTGAGGCAGTACTTGTTAGCGAGAAACTAATTGGTCCTGAAACCCTTCAACCCCAGACTTTTCGGCAGCTGTGTCTTTTTCAATCTCTCTGGGGGAATAAAAAGTCAAGGACAACGTGTCATTGTTCGAGACGGTTCATCATCACAATCCGCCGACCAGCTGTGCCTTTCTCTCCAACAGGAGCATACCGTCTCGGGATTCTCTTCCTGTTATTTTGTCAGGCTTCCCATTTATCTGCCGTCCTTTTACCTGCGAACACATTCCTTGAAGCAACGTTTTAAAGTGTTTGCCTTACACTGTCAAAATTGGCCTTCATTCAATTTAGACCTGGAAATTTTAGATCCCGTTTGTCCTTTTCTATCACTATGTTAAAACGGATCGAATTATAGTTGCTGGTCCCGGTGTGGTCCCCCAATTGACGCCTCAATCACTCGTCCTGCCTTTTAGCCTAAGAGTAGGACAAGTTTGGCACCTTCTCTAGTAGGTCCATCCACACACTGAATCAGAACATTTTCTTGTGCATACTTAACAAATTCCTCTCCATCTAAACTCTTAACACTGCAGCAGTCCTAGTCTATGTTTGGAAAGTTCAAATCCTCCCGCTTACCAGCTGACTATTCTTCCAGATATTTGCAATATCCTTACTGGTTTGTTTCTCAATTTCCCACTGACTAGTGGGGAGTCTATAGCACAATCCCAATAAGGTGATAAGCACTTTCTTATTCTCAGTTCCACCTAAATAACTTCCCTGGATGTATTCTCAGCAATATCCTCCCTAAATACAGCGGTAATGTTATCCCTGATCAAACATGCATCTTCCCCTCCTGTCTTGCTCCAACCCCCATTTCTATCTTTCCTTTGGGATTTGTAACCTGTCCATCCCTGACCAACCTCTCTAATATTCCAGTCCCATGTTCTTAACCATGGGGTGGGTTCATATGTCTTTCCTGATACGGCGCTTGCATTGAAATAATGCAGTTTAACTGAGCAGCCATCCGTCGTCCTCTGTTTTTGTCTTGCCTGCCCTGACTATTTGACTCTTTCCCGTTCCCAGCTGGACTGGTGTCAGACTGATCTCTTTCTTCACTATCTCCTTTAATCCTAGCCCTTACCTTAATAATTTAAATCCTCCTGAGCAGCTCTAGCAAATCTTCCTGCCTGTATATTTGAACTGGTCCAATTCAGGTGCAAACTGTCCTTCTTATCCAGATCACTTCAGCACCAGAAGGAATTCTAATGACCCAACAATATGAATACCTCTCTCCGGCGTCACCTCTTCAGCCACGCATTCGTGTGCTCTATCGACCTATTCCCGCCCTCACTAACTCGTAGACTCGGGAGTGCACCTGGTATGAGTAACCCTTGAGGACATCTTGTTTACCTTCCTGCCTAACCTCCTTTATCCGCCCTGCAGATTTTTTATCTATTTCCCTTCCTATGTCATTTGTTAGGAGAAAGTGAGGACTGCAGATGTTGGAGATCAGAGCTGAAAAATGTATTGCTGGAAAAGCGCAGCAGGTCAGGCAGCATCAAAGGAACAGGAAGGGCTTATGCCTGAAACGTCGATTCACCTGTTCCTTGGATGCTACTTGACCTGCTGCGCTTTTCCAGCAACACATTTTTCAGCTATGTCATTTGTTTCAAAGTTTACAACAACCTCCTGCTGGTCCCTCTCACCTTTGAGAATATTTTGCATTCTCTCAAAGACAGCCACCAAGGAGGCAACGCACCACTCTGATTTCTCAGTGTTGGCCGCAGCAATTTCTATTTGTGCCTCTAACAAGAGAGTCCCCCAACACAATCGATTGCTTGGAACCCGACTTACCCCCTAATGACATTCGAATCAGTCTGTGTACCAGAAACTTGGCTGCACATGCTGCTTTCTCCTAAGAGTCCATCACACCTTACATTTTCCAAACTACTTGGACATTCCTCTCCAAACCACTTACCCTCCCTGACTTGGAAGTATACCGCTGTTCATTTTCAGACGTTATGTCAATATTCTGGACTTCCCTCCCTACCGGCATTGTGAGTGGACCCAGAGATTCAAGAAGGCAGCTCACCATCACCTTCTCATGAGCAAATAAGGATAGGCTATCAATTCTGGCCAGACAGAGACCCCCAAGTCCCACAGATGAATTTAACAAAAGCGTATGTATTTGAAATAGGGATAGCCACATGAGACGACTGCACTACCTCTCCTAACATTTCGGAAATAACCCCTTTTCTCTGATTGTACCTATGGTTATTCTCCCTTTCTAACCTGTCATCCATCACACCCTGAGCTCCTGTAATTTGCTTCTCACCTCAATCTGAGGCTCCAACTGATTCCTGAAATGCAATAAGATTGGCAATTAAAGAGTTAATCGCCAGTAACATGGAAACTCTCCCTAATCTCCCACATCTGACAGGAAGAGCACACCACTCTACTAAAGGTCATTTTGGTACCTTAACAACCGAAAGACCCAGAAAATATCACAATCTTATTGTTCTAATAACACCGTTCCAGGCTGACTTAGGGCTTTTAGACTTTTAAAATTCAATCAACAGACAGATTTCAATACAACATATAACTTAAAAAAAAACACTCTACTCATTATTGTAGATTCACCCAAGGCCACACTGAAAAACTATGGCATTTTTCTGCTCTGTGCTGTGTGCTCTCCCTCACAGGTCAGCTGTGATTTTTGCTGTTGGTTATCTTTTTATTTCTGGACGCACTCCGATGTAGAGAGATAATTGCAGTCGAACAGAAAGGGCAGTAACTGCCCAGATTCACTGTTGTGTCAGAGAGCAGAGTAAGTTTCATTCTCTGACCTTGTGATCCCTGCTTTTGACTCTCTTTGTCCTTTTTGAAGTGCCTTTGTTTTGATGTTTCCAACAGTCAAAATTCCAAAACAGTGCAAAAGCTTTTATTAAACAATGATTACTGCTCCTAGAATCCTCGGAAATTACCTCCAACGCCCAAAATACCTTTTTCATTGACATTTTTTTCCCGTGCTCCATATTCGATTACCCATGGGCATGGGCAGCATTCTCCAAACTCTCTGCGAGGAAGCATCCAGCTTCATGGGCATTCTGCTTCGGACACTATCTGACTGGTGCTTCTAATTAAAAAGGAGCATTTGTGACAGAGTTTCGCAAAGTAATAATGATCCTTCACAAATAAATGCAAAAGTTCCAAGGCCAAAGCATTACTTATGTCAGAAACGTTGAATAGTACATCAAGAAATGGCCTCCCTCTTTCCAAAATAAAAGACTCGGTTGACATGGCTGTTTAAAGGTAAAAACAGGGTAAAACCAATGACTGCAGATGCTGGAAACCAAATTCTGGATCAGTGGTGCTGGAAAAGCACAGCAGTTCAGGCAGCATCCAAAGAGCAGGAAAATCGACGTTTCGGACAAAAGCCCTTCATCAGGAACAAAGTTTTAGTCCTGATGAAGGTCTTTTGTCTGAAACGTCGATTTTCCTGCTCCTCGGATGCTGCCTGAATATTGTTCTGTAAATGGTGCCAAACTGTGTACCTACCAGCGTCAGGCATATTTGTTCCTGCCAGTTGCTTTCCCAAATGCCCAGCAGATTATTGACCGCAGTGTTTTAGATTAGATTAGATCAGATTAGATTAGTTTCCCTACAGTGTGGAAACAGGCCCTTCGGCCCAGCAAGGCTTCCATTCGTCCTTCTACTCCTGATGAAGGGCTTTTGCCCGAAACGTCGATTTTCCTGCTCCTCGGATGCTGCCTGAACTGCTGTGCTCTTCCAGCACCACTAATCCAGAATCTGGTCTCCAGCATCTGCAGTCATTGTTTTTACCTTCGGCCCAACAAGTCCACACCGACTCTCCGAAGAGTGACCCACCCAGACCTATTTCCTTCTGACCAATGCACCAAACCTATGAGCAATTTAGCATGGCCAATTAACCTGACCTGTACATCTTTGGACTGTGGGAGGAAACCAGGAGAATGTGCAAACTCCACACAGACAATCACTTGAGGCTGGAATTGAACCTGGGACCCAGGTGCTGCGAGGCAACAGTGCTAACCACTGAGCCACCGCGATGCCCCAAATACTGGAGTGAATTGTTTATTCATCCACCATGATTTATGATAGAATCTGGTAGGAACACAGAGCTTAGATCTCATTGGGTGATCCTGTGATCGTTGAACTCTGTTCATTGCTTGCCACCGATGTAACATTGAGTGCAAATTGTCGTATATCTTGCTTCAGCAAGTTGACATCTCATTCAAAAAGTGACATGAATATCCACCTTACGTCGGCTTTAAACAAATGGAAAAGCTGGGGTCTGGGCTATATTCTTGAAATGTCTTGAGGGCGTCTGGCTTCATCCATTACAAGTAGTAATTAAATCCTACCTCATCCTTTTCAGCTTCATTAAGTATAGGTCCAGAGTTCTCAAGTATAAACATAAAGGAACCGATTGTTGTTTTATAATGTTCGATGACAGCTTCATGGAAGGTTGGATATAACAGTTTTAATTATTGGATGTTGCCTTACTTGACAAATATCACAATAAAACATGATGTAACTATGTTCACTTCCGCAGTAGGACTAGAAGGTGTTCTCCTTGTCCATGTGTCTGGGCGTCAGAATTGCAAGGTCATTGACCTCACCGCTACAGGCCCATGCCTGTTCTGGGGACCCGAGTTGAAATGTTCCTATGGTAATTGGTGCAAATTGAATTCAATTAAAAGGAATATGGAATTAAGAGTGTAACACTGACCATGAAAACATTTCTGATTGTTGGGAAACTCCATCTGGTTTGCTGATGTCCGTTAGGGAATGAACGTTGCTGTCCTTACCAGGGCTGGTCAAACTGTTACCCCAGAACCGCAGTAACGTGACTGATTCCGAAGTATTTTATGAGCAATTAAGAATTGGCAATGCAATCTAGCCCTGCCAGCGACGGCCACATTCCCAGGATTGAACAGCCGAGAAGCTTTCTATATTTCCTGTGCATCAAACCTCAATATGAGCGATTTTTAAAAAGTTAGCCTTATGAGAAATGAATGCACTGACTGCTGCATTGGGACAGTGCCCATTCTACTGGTTTCAATGAGCAGATCAGAGCATTTCCAAACCAATGGCTGTGTAAGCAGCAGTGCTGTGGTATGTCCTTTTATGAGAAATGGCTACTTTGGAGTACAAATTAAAATTAATTTTGTTCTTTTCAAAAGAAAATTATTTCATCAATTTAGCAAGTGCACTAAATTGGTATGTCACCAAATTATTGACCTCGCCCCTGAATTTGCTTTGGGTGCTTACAGAAAGAAATGGGTGGTCACAGGAGCTCAAAAGTTGAAGCATAAATCCATTTTCATCCCGAATAAAATTTTATACATGGAAATTAGTACCAGGGAAACAAGAAGCACTTGCAATCGGAACATGAAGAAATTTTATAAGAAATAACGCGTATAGCAGGATGAAACCGCCTGAAATGGGGAAAAGTATGAGGAGAGACCCTCTGTTCTCCATCTCTGGGTGGTTCTGATTCACTTCATTGTTTTGTAGCCCCTGAGTCTCCTGCGTCCTCTATTGACGGTGAGAATATGTCTGACAGTCAGAGTATTGAGTAATAAAAGGAGAATGAATGGAAGACAAGGAGTTAAAATGCGATGTGTCCAGTGAAATACAGTCCACGTAATTGCCGTAAAAAAAAAACCCATGACGTTTAGGCTACAGAACCAGCATATATTGTTAATTATGTCCAAAGTCTCATATTTGAAATACAAGAATGTATTTTTAAACAGACAGTTGCAATAACTCAGGCAGTTGTTTTTTCTCAGTGCAATATTTTATTTTTATCTTCTGCCAACATATGGTCATCAATTAATTAAAGGTGAAAATGACGGTGAACTAGACGGAACTGTCCATGGAAACATATATCTAGGCAGAGCGAATACTGCATTTTGGAGTTACTGACAGGACACTGAGTGGGAAATAAATCCCAGGGATCTGATGTAAAACTACAACCGTAAGCATTACCAGGAGGTCTGTCACCATCATAGACATCAAATACCAAATTATATATCTAGAGAGACCGCATCTCTTGGGAGACGGGATGAGAATCACTGCAAGATTTGTTGGTGGTAACACGGCATAAGCGAGAGGAAAATAAAAAATTGAAAAGGTTAACTTATTTTCCTTTACATAAGCCATCTGATTTGGTGGCATTTCTCACCATGTTCTGTTTTAATTTAAAAACAACTCATTACACGTTACAGGAACCACGCTAGACGATTTCCTCTCTTTGACATTGAATGAATATTGACATTGTTCCACGGAGGCTCGGAGAGGCAACTCCAGCTTGGTCTGTGGAGAAGCTCTTGCGTATTTTGTGGAAGGTAATGTTGAAAGAACTTCCATCACATTCAGTAATACATTTTTCAGATGCTGCACACTGTGACTCCTGTGGAGAATGGAGTGGAAACAGAACTTATGGAACTTTGTGGGCGGCACGGTGGCACAGTGGTTAGCACTGCTGCCTCACAGCGCCTGTAGACCCGGGTTCAATTCCCGACTAAGGCGACTGACTATGTGGAGTTTGCACGTTCTCCCTGTGTCTGCGTGGGTTTCCTCCGGGTGCTCCGGTTTCCTCCCACAGTCCAAAGATGTGCGGGTCAGGTGAATTGGCCAAGCTAAATTGCCCGTAGTGTTAGGTAAGGGGTAAATGTAGGGGTGTGGGTGGGTTGCGCTTTGGCGGGTCGGTGTGGACTTGTTGGGCCGAAGGGCCTGTTTCCACACTGTGAGTCTAATCTAAAAAAAAACATGAGCAGAAACGACAGCAATTTCATTATATAGTTTAATTGGCTTTGAACGTTTTCCAAAACACAGGTAGAATTGTTGCTATCAGTGTTATATTGCTCATTCGTGGCATATGGCCCATCATTCACTTTTGGAGCAAATTACTGCAGGTGTTAGAATCTACTGAAAACAAAACATGTTGGGTCACAGTGGGTCGGGCAGCCTCCATGGAGAGAGAGTAAGCTAACGTTTCGAAGATTACAATAATCCTAATCACAGCTGCATCATTCATTGCTCATTCCAAAATGGCCTGGATGTGGTGCTGATGGACAACTGAGGTCTGTTCAGTGTATGTTAACTCATAATGCCATCAGGAACCACGCTAGACGATTTCCTCTCTTTGACATTGAATGAATATTGACATTGTTCCACGGAGGCTCGGAGAGGCAACTCCAGCTTGGTCTGTGGAGAAGCTCTTGCGTATTTTGTGGAAGGTAATGTTGAAAGAACTTCCATCACATTCAGTAATACATTTTTCAGATGCTGCACACTGTGACTCCTGTGGAGAATGGAGTGGAAACAGAACTTATGGGAAGGATAGAACGGAATGTAATGTTCTGTGAGTTTTCAGGAAGCGCCGATATCTTCATTGAAGCATCGTTCTTGGCAATGTTTCTGTTTCGCCCATGAATTGGATGCTTCATGAAAACCGTTTGAGTGTTCTCCAGTTCTGCTCAGCGGCTAATTTGTTTCTAACTGAATAATTGAAATAATTTGATCAGGATGGAAATGGCAAGTTATTATCATTGACACAAGAGAACAAAATGTACCTTGGCAGAACAAGTTGATAATTCACGGAGACTAACAGTCTCAAACACATCATAGATCGCAGTTGCTTCTTGATAACAACTTGTGAATTCATCCGCTGTACTCAACAACTGTGCAATTGATCTCAAGTCCATCGTGATCATAATGTGAGAAATTTCTAACAACATGTCGTGTCACAATATACTAACTCTTCCTGCCCCACAGTAAATATTTCTTCCTATTTCGAATATTTCTCTTCTCTTTGGCCAGTCGCTCCCCACTTATGTCCACCATTCTCCTGATGCTTCGAGGTCAGTTTCATATTTTCCAGTTTTGGTCAGCACATGCCTCTCCTTCACTGGGGACGTTCACTCTTTGGAATCGTCCATTGCCCATCAGGATGAACTTAAGACCCTGTACTTCATTCTGAAAGGAGCCTGAACCGTTCCCGTGAACCACTATCCTCCTCTGCCTGGTCTAGTTCAGAATCACTTTGAACAACATTTTCTTTAAATCCTCTCACTTTCCTCAGGTCAAAGTTCTTGCCGTGGTTATCCACATGGGTCCCGTGTCTGCCTATTAGTTTGTGGGAGATGTGAAACATTACTTGTTTCAATTCTACTCGGTCCTCGCCTACAAACTCATCTCTGGCTCATCTATCACACGTCAGTGATGTCTCCCTCTCTTGTTCTCAATTGAAAAAAAAAGTATTAATTACACTTCAAATTTCGACACTGGCTTCACCTTAACCTGATCAATCTCCAACTCCTCTTTCTCATTTGTCGACATATCTGTTTCCATTTCTGGGGCTAAGCTGGCAACCGGTATATAATACAATCCAACTGATTTCTACAGTTATTTCGATGATGCATCCCCATGCCTTGCTTCCTGTGAGAACACCATCACATTCTCCCAGTTTCGCGCTCTCCAATGCATCTCTTCTGACAATGCCACCAGTTGCAGAAGTTCCACAGAATTCTCTGTCCTCATCCTGAACTTGTCCAGCAGTGTGGTGACCAGGGCCCTTACTGGTTCAACACATCCTAAACTTGTCCAGCAGTGTGGTGATCAGGGCCGTACTGGTTCAACACATCCTAAACTTGTCCAGCAGTGTGGTGATCAGGGCCCTTACTGGTTCAACACATCCTAAACTTGTCCAGCAGTGTGGTGATCAGGGCCCTTACTGGTTCAACACATCCTAAACTTGTCCAGCAGTGTGGTGACCAGGGCCCTTATTGGTTCAACACACCTCTTGCACTTTGACTCTTACCCTTTCACTTCCTGATCAAAAAAAGTGTCGGTGCGGGGCTCACTTACCCACTCATCAGCCTCCTTACCCAAATGATTGTAAGCTCCCATTTGTTACAGGTCAGTGGAATATTACGACCAGACAACTGCTGTGTTTCCCCCCCTTTCTCAACATTCTGCACTGACCATGCCCTCTGGGACACAGGTATGCTCCTTCTCTAATCACAACATCCCATTCCAATCCCATGGTACCTTATCATGCAATGATAGTCACTGCAATGGCTGACCTTTTACCTCTTCCCTGCACACTCTCGAGGGCGCCAGTCATAACTTGCAGTTGCACCAGTGCTTTAGCTGCACTTTAGTCAATCTGGTCTACTGCATTCGCTGTTCATAAAGTGGTCTCCTTGACAATGGGTAAGTGAACCAGTAGCTGGATGACTCCTTGGTAGAACCCCGATCAACGATGATCACGTGAATGCTGGCCCAGTTAAATCAAACACTCCTCCTAGGATAGTCAGTCCAATCTCAGGATCAGCCTGACATTAAATGAAGGGAGGAAGCTATCTCAGCTTGGGGAGTCTAGAAAAAGGGAACTGAGATGTGAAAAAAAATCTTCAGAGCTCAAAGCGTAGTGAAATCATTAGAAGTCTCCATCACAGAAAGTTATTGAGGGCATTTGACAGAATACATTCATAAAAAGAGAATTGTTTCCATCAAATGGTCATAAAGGGACTCCAGGAGAACGTGGGAACATGGTGTTCATATTAAGGATCGGCCATAATTTTAATGATGGCAGAACAAGGGCGAATGACTTCCTTTTGCTGCTAAATTCTTTATTGTTGCTTTCTTGGGATGCTTTGATCTCAACGTCTCATTTTCATTTTTCTTGCTGCTGTTTGACATTCTCCCTCCCCGACATTTTTATTCCCGCTTGGCTGCTGCTCCCTACCGTGGTCACCCTCTCTTTCCCCCTGCTCCTGATCACACACTCTCCGCCAACCTTCTCCTCCCTCAGAGAATTGCAACATGTCTGCGCAGTGCTGCTGTTCTCGCTGTCCCTGCAATGTGTTTCAGCTCGCTGCCACTTAACCGCTTTCCAGCTGCTCCCAAGCACAATTACTTGCTTGCCGTTTCTGTAACACCATTTTGAAAGTTTTTCATGTCCTGTGAACGTCACTTGTCGTCCCGAAGTTATTACCCATCCCAATGTTGTCTTCTCAATGTGCTGGTAAGCGGCCTCCCTTAACCGTAACTGTACATAGATCGACAATGCCCTGGTGGAGACAATTCAGGAATTTTCACCAAGGAACAGGGATATATTTCTGATTCAATTTGACAGTGATTTGGAAGAGAACCTGTAGGTGATGGTGTTCCTACATTTCCACTGCCATTGTTATCCCAGCAGTGATTCTGCGTTTTAAATGTGCTGCCCATGGATCCATGTGAATTTCTGCAGTTGAGCTCGTAGAGAGGGCAGGCTGCTGCTGTTGAGTGAAGTACTGGAATGAGTGAATGCTTTTCCAGGTGGTAGAAATAAAGCAAGTTTGAGATGGATGGTGTAAAGCTTCTCTCGCATTTCAACCCATCCTATTTGATGATGCTCCTTTTTAACAAGGTAATTCTGTCCTTTTTTTTAGGAGGTTGTAAGAATAAGTGTTCTGAAATGGCTTGGATGGGTTTTAAGGCTAATTCAATTGTAGCTAAAAGATACTCCACCAGGCAAATAGTACTTTTACAATGATAGGGGTATGCTAGCTCAATTTTATACAATGATAGCTCAATTTTATTCTGATCTAACTTCTGTAACTTCAATATTGTGTATAGCCATAATTTAACTTCTGTAACTCCTATACTGCGCACAGCCGTGATGTAACTTCTGTAACTTCTATACTGTATATAGTCCTCAAGATTTTTCAATCAACAAGCTCATGCCAATCAAAGAGAAATCTTAACAAAGGGATTTTAAAATTAAATGAATGAATCTTACTGTAGCAATAAACACATAAAAGTTACTGAGTAAACTGAATATAATCCTCAAAATCTATTCAATCAAAATTTCAAAATGACCTGGAATGATTTTATTGAGCATTCACAGTTAGTTTAGGATGTTATATATGTCCCAAAAGTTCATAAGCCTTTTATGTGTTCCTGGACTCATTTGTGATTTTCATTCCTGTTACCTCTCATTACATTTATCTGTGTCAAACATGTTCAAGGCAAAGCTATAACTCAAATGGGAGCATTGTCTCCCCTCTAGATTAGGCTGATGAGTTAAAATTTTACTCCAGGATATGTGCACAAAAATCAGGCCTGATACTTCGGTGCAATATTGAGAGGGAAGAATGTACAATTAGATGTACTGAGTATAATTGAAATGTTGAATCAAAGCACCTTCTGTCCTCTCAGGTAGATGCAGAATGTTCCATGTCAAGTTTTTGAAGATGAATTGCCTGCAGCATTTGGCTACCTTTTAACCCTCAAAATACAACAGATTTTCTGAAAATTCTCAGAATTCTTTGTAGGAGGTTGTTGTGTGTAAATTGTCAACTGGATTTCCAACGTTGCCATGGTGACCGTAACTCAAAATTGACCTGGTGTGTGTCAGGCACTTTGAGGCATCCAGTGGTTTTGAACGGTGCTACATAAATGCAATGCTCTTTTTCTATTCTAAAGCCTTTGAGTCAAAAGTTTGTGTATTCGAGTCACACTTCAGAATTTTAAAGTTTTAACCCAAGGCAGCAATTTGATGCAGTACCATAGGAGTTCAGCTTGTGCAGAGATGCTGCTTTACATTTGAATCCTTTAACTGATATTGCCTGCCCTCTCACATGGATTGAAATGATCCAATTACATTACTTAAAAGAAAAGCATGGGAGTTCTCCCTGCGGAACTGTCAGCCAGTACTGATCATTCAACCAACACTTTACTGGTTGAAGGATAAGTCATTGTCCCATCAATGGTTGTAGACTGGTTATTCTTACAGAGTCAGTCTAAGGCAGACACCTCTCAAGTATGAGATTCCTGATCCCATTCGCGTGCTGGCCATTTTCACTACCATTGGATAATGGTGCAGGGAGCAAGCCCACAACTTGACTCCTGACCTGGCTGGCTCTAATGAGAGAGTCGGTGTCTTCCTGCTTCCGTGCACCACCTCCTGAGGGAACTTTTGTCGATTTGGAGTTTTTCCATGACTCACAATTCACGGCACCTCAGAAGAGTTTTAAAGATATCAACGAGTCGGCTTCATAACTTATTTCACTTGTAAGAATAACATTCCTGCTAAGCAAAAAACAAAATTTAAAAAATTGTCGTTACTAAACAAAAACAGAAATTGCTGGAGCAACTGGGTCCAGTCCTGAAGAAAGGTCTGGAACTGAAACATTACCTCTGCTTTCTCTCTGCAGAGACTGCTGAGCTTTTCCAGCAATAACTGAGCTCATTCAATCAGCATAACAAGGACCCAGTATAAAGTGATTAAAACGGAGTTGTTTTTTCTGTGCTCTCTGTCGTTGTAGTAATGTTTATTTGGCCATGATTAAGAGATGGAAAGTGCTTGAAGCTTCTGTTAAGATACTTTTCTTTAATGATTGATACTTGTGTACTGTTGTGTAAATAACATACGCTTTCAAAGAGTATTTCTGAATGAGAACCTAACTCTGTTTGCTACAACTAGGAAGTCCCATTAAACAAGGTGAGCCTTCTTACCAGCCTTCATCAACATGTGCCCATCATGTGATTGCCCTGGATTTGTTTCTAACATCATCAGACATGACACTCCATCCCATACCAACCTCCATGAAGCTAAAATTTCATGACTTAGGATCCTTTAAACTAAAGTGGGTTTTGACCCGTCAGCCAAAGTGAACAGTTTCTCCCTATATACTGACTATTTATCTCATGATTTTGAACAGCTCAGTCAAATCTCCTTTAATTTTCTCAAATGAGTACAGCCTCATCTTCTCCAACCTAGCAACATAATTAAAGTTTTTTATCACTGTGACGGGAATTGTCAATCTTTTCTGTATTCCTTTAAATTCTTTCATATTCTCCTTGAAATGAGGTTCCTATGATGCAGTCTCTATTTGAAGCCAAGTCATAGTTTCATCAAAGCTTACTTACTTTTGTACATTATGTCATTATTTATACCCTCAGGGTAGTATATGCCTCAACATTAACTTTCCCAACCTTTGAATGTAGAAGCTATGATTTGTACCCCTCGTCCATTTGCTCCTACATCCCCTTTAGAAACGTACATTTGTTTCATGTTGTTACCTTGTCTCATTCTTCCCAGCAAAATGAATCACTTCATACTTCACTGCATTAATAATAATTAACAAACCTGTTTGCCTCCATGTGAAGCCGAACATTGTGCTCTCCTTGCAGTTCACAATACTTGCAAATTTTGTATCATTTAAAAACTTTGAAATTGTGCCCTGCGCAGTTATGACAAAGTTATTTAAAGACATGAAGAGAAACATCTGACCAAACACTGACCTGTGACAAAGCATACTTCATCACAGGGAAAGGAGATTCACCCATTGGCTTGTGATTTGAGCATCATCACTTTGAACAAATCTCCTGCTTTTTCTCCACACATTTACACATTATTTTTATCCAACTGATCATCCACCTCTTGAATGTGGCCAGGTCTGTCAATCAGAAGTTGGCGTGGAGGCAGAGCAGAAGAGTCGGACATCGCACAGAGCCATGGTAATAGGGGACTCCATACTGAGAGGAACTGACCGGGGTTTTTGTGGCAGGAGGCGGGACTGAGGGATGGTGTGTTGCCTTCCTGGTGCCAGGGTTAAAGACATCACAGACAGGGTGCAGGAAATCCTCAAGGGCGAAGGTGAAGAGCCAGAGGTGGTGGTACATGTCGGCACAAATGATGTCAGGAAGAAGAGGAGGAACATACTACAGCGGGACCTCGGGGAACTAGGAAGAAGGCTGAAAAGCAGGATGTCCAAGGTGGTTATCTCCGGTTTGCTTCCAGTTCCTCAGGCTGGTGAGGCCAGAAACAGGGAGATAATGGACTTGAACGTGTGGTTGGGGAACTGGTGCAGGAAGCAAGGAGTTAAATTCTTGGATCACTGGGGTGTGTTTTGTGGTCAGCATAAATTATGCAAGAGAGACGGTTTGCACCTTAATAGGTTAGGGACCAGCATTCTGGAGGGAGGTTTGCTACTGCAACACAGCTACGTTTAAACTAAGTATCAGTGGGGAGGGGACAAACTGGATTTTTAAGAAGGAAATTGAAGGGAAAGTTAGAACAAGGGAAGTCAAGAAAGACAACTGTATCAATGAGGCAAAAAACTCAAAAGGGGATCATGCTGAACGGTTGAGTGAGATAGGAGTTGATGGGAAGGATGAGGGCAGTAACAAATTAAAAATGCTATATATGAATGCATGAAGCATTAGAAATAAGATGGATGAGCTTGAGGCTCTTTTGGAAATTGGCAGATACGATATTGTGGGGATAACTGAGACGTGGCTTCAAGTGGACAGGGCCTGGGAAATGAATATTCAAGGCTACATGTGCTATCGTAAGGACAGACTGACGGGCAGAGGGGGTGGGGAGGCCATGTTGGTAAGGGATGATATTCAGTCCCTTGCGCAGGGGGACCTAGAGTCAAGGGATGTAGAGTCAGTATGGATAGAGCTGAGAAATTTGAAGGGTAAAAAGACCCTCTTGGGAGTTATCTACAGGCCCCCAATCAGTAGTCTGGATGTCGGATGTAACTTGAATCAGGAGCTGAAATTGGCCTGTTGCAAAGATGTTACTACAGTTGTTATGGAGGATTACAACATACAGGTAGACTGGGAGAATCAGGATGGTATTGGACCTCAAGAAAGAGACTTTGTGGAGTGCCTCCGAGATGGATTCTTAGAACAGTTGGTGCTGGAGCCTACCAGGGAGAAGGCAATTCTGGATCTGGTATTGTGCAACAAACCAGAATTGATCAGGGACCTCGAAGTGAAGGAGCCATTGGGAAGTAGAGACCATAATACAATAAGCTTCAACCTGCAATTTGAGAGGGAGAGGGTACAATCGGAAGTGACAATATTTCTGTTGAATAAAGGGAACCATGGAGCTATGAGGGAGGAGCTGGCCAAAGTTCAATGGTGCAATACCTTAGCAGGGATGACAGTGGAGGAACAATGGCAGATATTTCTGTGTATAATGCAGAAGATGCAGGATCAGTTCATTCCAAAAAGGAAGAAAGATCCTAGGAGGAGGCATGGGTGGCTGTGGCTGACGAGGGAAGATAAGAAACATATAAAGTTAGAAGAGTTAACATAGCAAAGATGAGTGGGAAAACAGAGGACTGGGAAGCTTTTAATGAACAACAGAGGATTACTAAGAAGGAAATACGCAGAGAAAAAATGAGTTACGAAGGTAAACTGGCCAAAAATATATAGGAGGATAGTAAAAGCTTTTTTAGGCATGTGAAAGGCAAAACAATGGTTAAGACTAAAATTGGGCCCTTGAAGACAGAAACAGGGGAATAAAATACAGGGAACAAAGAACTGGCAGAAGAGTTGAATTGGTACTTCAGATCTGTGTTCACTGGGGAAGACACAAGCAATCTCCCAGAGGTAACAGTGGCTGAAGGACCTGAACTGAAGGGAATTTATATTTGCCAGGAATTGTTGTTGGGAGAGACTGTTAGGTCTGAAGGTTGATAAGTCCCCGGGGCCTGATGGTCTACATCCCAGGGAACTGAAGGAGGTGGCTCGAGAAATCGTGGATGCGTTGGTGATTATTTTCCAGAGATCGATAGATTCAGGATCGGTTCCTGAGGATTGGAGGGTGGCTAATGTTGTATCACTTTTTAAGAATGGAGCGAGAGAGAAAGCAGGAAATTATAGACCAGTTAGTCTGACCTCAGTGGTGGGAAAGTTGCTTGAGTCTATTATAAAGGATGAGATTACGGCACATCTGGATAGTAGTAACAGGATAGGTCAGAGTCAGCATGGATTTATGAAGGGGAAATCATGCTTGACTAATCTTCTGGAATTTTTTGAGGATGTAACTCTGAAGATGGACAAGGGAGATCCAGTAGATGTAGTGCACCTGGACTTTCAGAAAGCTTTTGATAAAGTCCCACATAGGAGGTTAGTGAGCAAAATTAGGGTGCATGGTATTGGGGGCAAAGTATTAACTTGGATTGAAAGTTGGTTGGCTGATGGGAAACAAAGAGTAGTGATAAACGGCTCCCTTTCGGAATGGCAGGCAGTGACCAGTGGGATACCGCAGGGATCAGTGCTGGGACCGCAGCTTTTTACAATATATATTAATGATATAGAAGATGGTATTAGTAATAACATTTGCAAATTTGCTGATGATACTAAGCTGGGGCAGGGTGAAATGTGAGGAAGATGTTAAGAGATCACAGGTTGACCTGGACAGGTTAGGTGAGTGGTCAGATGCATGGCAGATGCAGTTTAATGTGGATAAATGTATAATTATCCACTTTGGTGGCAAGAACAGGAAGGCAGATTACTACCTAAATGGAATCAATTTAGGTAAAGGGGCAGTACAGAGAGATCTGGGGGTTCTTGTACACCAGTCAATGAATGCAAGCATGTAGGTACAGCAGGTAGTGAAGAAGGCTAATAGCATGCTGGCCTTCATAACAAGAGGGATTGAGTATAGAAGCAAAGAGGTTCTTCTGCAGCTGTGCAGGGCCCTGGTGAGACCACACCTGGAGTACTGTGTGCAGTTCTGGTCTCCAAGTTTGAGAAAAGACATTCTGGCTTTTGAGGGAGTGCAGTGTAGGTTCATGAGGTCAATTCCTGGGATGGCGGGACTATCTTGCGCTGAAAGACTGGAGTGACTGGACGTATATACCCTTGAGTTTAGAAGACTGAGAGGGGATCTGATTGAGACGTATAAGATTATTAAAGGATTGGACACTCTGGCAGCAGGAAACATGTTTCCGTTGATGGGTGAGTGCTGAACCAGAGGACACAGCTTAAAAATATGGGGTAGACCATTTAGGACAGAGATGAGGAGAAACTTCTTCACCCAGAGAGTGGTGGCTGTGTGGAATGCTCTGCCCCAGAGGGCAGTGGAAGCCCAGTCTCTGGATTCATTTAATAAAGAGTTGGATAGAGCTCTCAAGGATAGTGGAATCAAGGGTTATGGAGATAAGGCAGAAACAGGATACTGATTAGAATAATCAGCCATGATCATATTGAATGGTGGTGCAGGCTTGAAGGGCAGAATGGCCTACTCCTGCACCTATTGTCTATTGAAGTTCATGGTGTTTGCCAATAATTTACCAAACTCTGGAGGAGCACTTTGTGCTCTGCTACTGGCGCAATGGAAAATGTTGTCCAGGAAGAAATTAATTGTCAGATTTATCTGATAGATGACATTTGACTGATGTTAGTATTGCAGGATACACACTTTTAATATGAACAATTTACTCCATGTGATTGACAGGAACAATCATCTGTCAATATTGCACATTTCAATATTTAATTGATAATAAAAGAGTGATATTTATGGATATTGCATGTCACATGCAACTCACACAAGCATCTACAAATATAGTGGAATGCCATTAATTAATGAGAAGAGGCAGCATGGCGGCTTCAAGATGGAATGGTGAGACAATGGTTAGCGCTGGTTCCTCACAGCGCCAGTGACCCGGATTCCAGCGTTACAAGGAAAGGGGCAGCGGTGTACTAATTATCTGGAATGAAGCTGGAGAGGGTTCTGAGATGTCATCGGAGGAGAATTTCAGGGAAAATCTATTAGAAGTGAGTCGTTGTCAGGCAGATATTGGAGAGTAATGGAATGAGGTTTTGGCGATAATTCTGGAGAGAGAGCAAAGGATCATCCCGAGCAAGAAGGAAACTGCGGAAGAGAGAACAAAGTAACCGCAACAGGCAGGGGGCACCAAGGGCTGGCAGGCAGGGGGGCACCAAGGGCCAGCAGGCAGGGGGGCACCAAGGGCCAGCAGGCAGGGGGGCACCACGGGCTGGCAGGCAGGGGGGCACCAAGGGCTGGCAGGCAGGGGGGCACCAAGGGCTGGCAGGCAGGGGTCACCAAGGGCCAGCAGGCAGGGGGGCACCAAGGGCTGGCAGGCAGGGGTCACCAAGGGCTGGCAGGCAGGGGTCACCAAGGGCCAGCAGGCAGGGGGGCACCAAGGGCTGGCAGGCAGGGGTCACCAAGGGCCAGCAGGCAGGGGTCACCAAGGGCCAGCAGGCAGGGGAAACCAAGGGCCAGCAGGCAGGGATCACCAAGGGACAGCAGGCAGGGGGCACCAAGGGCCAGCAGGCAGGGGTCACCAAGAGCCAGCAGGCAGGGGGCACCAAGGGCCAGCAGGCAGGGATCACCAAGGGCCAGCAGGCAGGGGGCACCAAGGGCCAGCAGGCAGGGGTCACCAAGGGCCAGCAGGCAGGGGGCACCAAGGGCCAGCAGGCAGGGGTCACCAAGGGCCAGCAGGCAGGGATCACCAAGGGACAGCAGGCAGGGGGCACCAAGGGCCAGCAGGCAGGGATCACCAAGGACCAGCAGGCAGGGGGCACCAAGAGCCAGCAGACAACGTAACGAAGACTGTGGGAAGCGAATGGATTTGGAAGGCCTTGCACAAGATAACAGAGAACCATAAAAAAAACACGGGGAAAGGCACAAAGATGAAACTGTGGAACAAAATTTGCTTCTAATATAAAAGAAGAGCCTTAACGTTTTTCTTCAGCTATTTAGCTTTCTCGTAAAGATAAAAGCGAGGTAAGAGTATAAGTTTACCAGCTGCAAAATGAGTTTGCAGAAATAATAATGGGGAACAAGGGACTTACTGAGGAAATGAACAGGAACTTTCAAACAGTCATCATGGCAGAAGGCACCAGCAGCATACCTGAGGGAGAGGGGGATAAATGAATCAAATATGTCCATCAGTAACGAGAACGTACTGGCAAGGGTAAAAGTTCCCAAAGCAATGGATGGACACCAAGGTTCTGAAGGAAATAACTGAGGTGGTTGTGGAGACATTGTCCGTGGTCTTTCAGGAATCACTGGTGTAACAGAAGGTTTCAGAGGATTCCAAATGATTCATGGAATAGCAGAACGAGGCGACATAAGACTGGAAATTGCATTCTGGTTAACCTTACTGTGGTCATTAGTAAAACGTTAGTGTCCATTACTAAAGCTGAAAATGTGTTGCTGAAAAAGTGCAGCAGGTCAGGCAGCATCCAAGGAACAGGAGAATCGATGTTTTGGGCATAAGCCCTTCTTCAGGAATGGCTGAAGAAGGGCTCATGCCCGAAACATCGATTCTCCTGCTCCTTGGATGCTGCCTGACCTGCTGCGCTTTTCCAGCAACACATTTTCAGCTCTGATCTCCAGCATCTGCAGTCCTCACTTTCCCCTGTCCATTACTAAAGACAAGATATTAGAGTACTGTAAGTACATTGTAATGTAAGGCTAAGTAAGCACAGTTTGTTATGGGTTGTGTTTTGCCTGATAACAAGGTAATGAGCTAACAAGCAAATTAAGCAAAGGAGATTTCGCGGTTATTGGTATGTCCCAGAACCCACACCCCTCAATGTATTTTATGAATATAGCCCAGACCATATTGTATTTTTATTTTTAAAGAGAGGTGTGATTAGCCATGCTCCAGATGCAATGGGACTGGTCAATCTAATTGGCATTAAGCAAAATGCAGTTCATTTAAACACGAAAGTTAAAACACAAACACAGGAAAAAGGGATTTAGAATAACTTAACTTTGGAGGACTTAATCGAATATTAGCTACAGTTCTTATTTCAATGCAATCACCAAGAATATCTCCAGAGATCAATCATGGACTGAAGAGCTGAGGCATAAAAGGCACAACTGAAGTTTATGTGTGAACCAGCAACATGGAAGCATCCTAAAGGAGCCCATGTACCCATCACAGATGCATCTGTCCATAAAAGAATCTGCGGGAGTTCCCAGAACACAGTCCTCGCAGAGGTGAAGTCAGATCTATCATTAACACACACTATGTCGTTTTAACTGCCACTATCACTATCCAATTAGGACATAATTCTCGAGAGTCTAGTGAACTAAAACTGGGCATCCATGAGGCATTGTGGGCCATCAGCAGCAGCGTTAGTGTAGTCGACCACAATCGTTTAGCTCAGAAATGTTGAAGATTTGCTTACTCTGAGATGGTGTGCCTAGCTTTCCTCATTGCGGTAGCTGTTAAGCCTTGGCCGTTACATATTGGAAGCACTGATGTTGGGTTACTAAATATAAGGCTCATGGGGAAAAAAGATCAGGAAAGTGATACTGAGGGTTATTAAATGAGCCAGGTTTCACTTATTGACAGAACAGAGTCATTTTGCTGAATGGACGCCTTCTCATCCTATGTCCTTAGAGTCTGAACTTGTGTGGTGGTGTGATTTGTTACCTGGTGTTTGAATTAACATACAGTTTTTGGATTTCATTTTTGGATCATTGGAGTCACTTCTGGGGTAGACATGACCTTCACAAGAACAACAGATTGTATCTGAATTGGAAGGGGACAAATATACTGGCAGGGAGTCTTGCTCGAGCTGATTGGGAGGATTTAAACTATTAAGATAGGGTGTGGGACCAAGGAAGTAGTGAAGAGAGAGATCAACGTGAGACTGGTGCAGTTGGGAAAAGGAGTGAGTCAAACAGTCAGAGCAGGCAGGAACAAACCGGAGAACAAGGCCGGGCTGATAAACTGCATTTATTTCAATGCAAGAGGCATAACAGGGAAGGCAGATGAACTTCAGGCATTATTATGAACATGAGACTGGGATATCATAGCAGTTACAGAGACGTGCCCCAGGGATGGATAGGATGAGGAGTTCAATGTTCCAGGATACAAATGCTATAGGAAGGGTAGAAAGGGAGGAAGAGAGAGGAGGGGTGGCGTTTTTGATAAGGGGTAGCATTATGGCTGTACTTACGAAGGAAATTCCTTGAAATACATCCAGGGAAGTTAATTGGTGGAATTGGGAAGTAGGAAATGGATGATCGCCTTATTGGGATTGCATTATAGCCCCCCCACCCCCCACCAATAGTCAGCAGGAAATTGAGAAATAAATTATGGAGAACTCAGTTATCCGTAAGAATAATATGGTGGTTCTGGTAAGGGCTTTTAACTTTCTGGACAAACGCTGGGACTGCCATAGTGTTAAAGGTTTAAATGGAGAGGAATTTGTGAAATGTGTCCAAGATAATTTTCTGATTCAGCCTGTGGATGCGCCTATTAGAGAAGGTGCAAAACCTGACCTACTCTTGGGGAAATAAGGCAGGGCTGGGAAATGAGGTGTCAGTGGAGGGAGCACTTTGGGACCAACAACCATAATTCTGTTAGCTTTGAAATAGTGATGGAAAATAATAGACCGGATCTAAAAGTTGAAGTTCTAAATTGAAGGAAGGCCAATTTTGACAGTATTAGGCAAGAGCTTGCAAAAGTTGACTGGGGACAGATGTTCGAAGGGAAATGGAAAGCTAGAAATTGGGGAGCATTCAAAAATGAGATAACGAGAGTCCAGAGATGGTATATTCCTAATGGGGAGAAAGGCTCGGCTGGTAGGTGTAGGGAATGCTGGATGACGAGAGAAGTTGAGGTTTGGTTAAAAAGAAAGAAGCGTATGTCAGGTATAGGCAGCAGAGACCGAGTGAAGACTTGGAAGAGTATAAGGGCACTAGGAATATACTTAAGAGGGAAATCAGGAGGGCAAAGAGGGGACTTGAGATAGCTTTGGCAAATAGGGTTAAGGAGAATCCAAAGGAATTCTATAAATACGTTAAGGACGAAAGGGTAAGTCTGGAGAGAATAGGCCTCCTCAAAGATCAGCAAGACAGCTGGTGTGTGGAACCGTAGGAGGTGGGGGAGATACTAAATGAGTATTTTGGATCAGTGTTAACTGTGGGGAAGGACATAGAGGATATAGAATATGGGGGGAATAGATGGTGACATCTTGAAAAGTGTCCATATTACAGAGGAGAAGGTACTGGATGTCTTAAAACATACAAAAGTGGATAAGTCCTCAGGATCTTTACTCAGATAGTGATATAGGCATGGAATACCCTACCTGCCAATGTAGTCAACTCAACCAGGGAGATTTAAACAATCCTTGGATAAGCACATGGATGATGATGGGATAGTGTTGGGGGACGAGCTGGGAATAGTTCACATCGAGGACTGAAGGGCATGTTCTGTGCTGTATTGTTCTATGTTCTATGTTCTAATTGTTCATAGAGAAGAGGATTCTGAACCGCTGTAGAGGGGCTGATCATTTATAGAAGGCAAAACCACCACAAAATAAAATTGGAAAAGACCATATGATTCGGGGCGGCTCGCTGACTCAATCGTCAGCTGCCTCACAGTTGTCATGCTCTCCCCATGTCTGCGTGGATTTTAGCCCAGTGATCCGCTTTCTTGCCATGGTCCAAAGATGTGCAGGTTAGGTGGATTGGCTGTGATAAATTGCCCATAATGTCCAGGAGTATGTAGGCTAAGCACATCTACAGAAAATTCAGGGTTAATGGGAGAGATGGGCTTGAGTGGGACCCTTTTGAGAGGGCTTCTGTGGGCATGTTGGGCTTAATGGCCTATTTAAAACTGTAGGGATTCTATGAAATGAGTTGTATGATAATGTGAAAAAGGAAACAGCAATGCCAGGGCGAAGCATTCTTCTACGGATCTGGAAATTGCATTCTGGTTAACCTTTCCAATTAATGGACAAAGAGTTTCTGTCAGAAATGGCTTGTCTTGTCCACAGCGTCTGTGTGTGTGTTGATTGTCCTTTTAGTCACAGGGTAGTGCTCTGACGTTCCTCAGGGACTGGTCCTGCTAGTATCACCTGTTGTGTAAAGATTTCTGTTTTTCAAAAATTGATTTGGAGAGTTTTTCTGCAGTTAAAGAGACGGACGGAAAGTGGGACGTCTTTAAAAATTATATAACAAGAGACCAGAGACAGCATGTTTCTGTGAGAATGAAAGACAAAGCTGGTAGGTGGAAGGAATACTGAAGGATTTGAGAAATTGAAGCTCTGCTGAAGAAAAAGATTGAAGCTTATGTAAGATAGCTGGGCTCGAGTAAATCCCTAGAGATGTAGAAAGACGGTCGGGGGATACACTAGAAGGAAATCAGGAGGACAAGGAGGCACCTTGAGATTGCATTTGAAAGTAAGGTTATGGAGAACCGAAAAGGATTCTGCAAATACGTTAATTAGAAGAGAGTAGCTCAGGAGAGAATAGGGCCCCAGATCGATCAACAAGGTTATGTGGAACCACAAGAGATGAGTGAGACACGAAACGAGTAATCTGCATCAGTATGTATTGTGGAGAAGGATGTGGAAGCCAGGAAACCAGGAGATATAATTAGTGATATGTTGAAAAATGTCCATATGACAGCGGAAGAAGTGCTGGATGCCTTGAATACCATAAAGTTGGACAAATCCCCTGGACTTGTTTTGGTATATCTGGAACATTGGGAGAAGCTCGGGAAATGATTCTTGGGCCCCTCACAAAGATATTTGGATCAGCGATAGCCATGAATGAAGTGCCAGATAATGACGTTGGCTAATGTAGTGTCATTATTGAAGAAAGTTAGTCAGCCAAAAATCAGGAAATTAGAGGCCGCTGAGCCTGATGAAATTTGTTGGAGGAGATTCAGGAGACAGAATTTCCATGAATTTCCAAAGACAAGGACTGATCAGGGACAGTCAATTTGACTTAGTGCATAGGCAATCGCATACCACTACCTTTATTGAGTTATTTGAAGAAGTGACAAAGAAGATTGTTGGAGACAGATTGGTGTACGTTATCTATATAGACTTCAGCCAGGCGACTGATAAGGTTCTACACGGTAGAGTCGTTAGCAAGATAAGATCACATGGAATCGAGGAAGAGATAGTCATTTGGATACAAAATTTCCTTCAAAGTAGGAGACAGACGTTAGTGGAGGACAGTTTCATTCCAGACAGTAGTGTTGTGAACAGCAATGTGTCGCAGTGATTGGTAGTGGATCAACTGATGTTTGTCATTTATATAAATGACTTGGATGTGAACACAAATGTTTGGTTCAATTTGCAGATGACACCAAAATTGGTGGCGTGGTATACAATGAGGACGTTAATGAGTACCGCGGGACCCTGATCAGATGGTTCGAGGAGGGGCAGATAGACTTTAATTTAGATAAATGTGAGGTGCTGCATTTTGGTCAGGCCAATCATACACTTAATGGCAAGGTCTCGGGGAGTATTGCCGAATGAAGAGATCTGAGGTGCAGGTTTACAGTTCCCTGGAAATGGAGTCACCGATAGACAGAGCAGAGAAGGAGGTGCTTGTTATGCCTCCCTTTATTCATTAGAACTTTGAGTCTTCGAGTTGGGATGTCATGTTGCTGCTGTACTTTTTGAATATTACGTTCAATTCTGGTCTTCCTGCTCTATAGAACCGTACAGCACAGATCAGGCCCTTCAGCCCACGATGTTGTACCGACCATTGATCCTCATGTAAGGTAAACCTAATGTACGATCCCTCAAATTTCTGTGACCATATGCATGTCCAGCAGTCTCTTAAATGTCCCCAGTGACCTCGCTTCCACAACTGCTGCTGGCAACACATTCCATGCTTTCACAACTCTCTATGTAAAGAACCCGCCTCTGACATCCCCTTTATACTTTCCTCCAACCAGCTTAAAACTATGACCCCTCATGTTAGCCATTTCTGCCCTGGGAAATAGTCTCTGGCTATCGACTCTATCTATGCCTCTCATTATCTTGTATACCTCAATTAGGTCCCCTCTCCTCCTCCTTTTCTCCAATGAAAAAAGACCGAGCTCAGGCAACCTCTCCTCATAAGATAAGCCCTCCAGTCCAGACAGCATCCTGGTAAACCTCCTCTGAACCCTCTCCAAAGCATCCACATCTTTCCTATAATAGAGCAACCAGAACTGGACGCAGTATTCCAAGTGCAGTCTAACCAAAGTTTTATAAAGCTGCAGCAAAATCTCATGACTCTTAAGTTCAATCTCCCTGTCAATGAAAACCATAGCACCATATGCTTCCTTAACAACCCTGTCCATCTGGGTGACCATTTTAAGGGATCTATGTACCTGCACACCAAGATCCCTCTGTTCCTCCAACTGCCAAGAATCCTGTCTTTAATCCTGTACTCACCTTTCAAATTCGACCTTCCAAAATGCATCACTTGCATTTATCCAGGTTGAACTCCATCTGCCACCTCTCAGCCCATCTCTGCATCCTGTCTATGTCGCGCTGCAGCCTACAACAGCCCTCTATACTGTCAATGACACCTCCAACCTTGGTGTCATCTGCAAATTTGCCGATCCATCCTTCAATCCCCTCATCCAAGTCATTAATAAAAATTACAACGATGGAGGCCCAAGGACAGAGCCCTGTGGAACACCACTGTGTTCACAATTCTGTATCCAGACAGCTACATTTCCCTGTATCACATTCCTCCTGACCTTCTGAACGAGTTCACCATGGGGAGCCTTAGCAAATGATTTACTGAAGTCCACATACACAACATCCACCGCTCGACCCTCATCAACTTGTCTAGTAACATCCTCAAAGAACTCAATAAGATTTGTGAGGAAAGACCTGCCCCTCACAAAGCCGTGCTGACTGCCTATAATAAAGCCATGGTCTTCCAGATGGTCATAAATCCTATCCCTCAGAATCCTTTCTAACACCTTGCAGACGACAGACGTGAGACTGACTGGTCTGTAATTGCCGGGGATTTCCCTTTTTCCTTTCTTGAAGAGAGGAATTACATTTGCCTCCCTCCAGTCCTCAGGTACGACTCCAGTGGAGAGCGAGGATGCAAAGATCTTCGCAAGTGGCGAAGCAAGTGCATTCCTTGCTTCCCAAAGCAGCTGAGGACAAATCTGATCTGGGCATGGCGACTTGTCAATCTTAATGTTTGTCAAAATTTTCAACACATCAGTTTCCTCAATCTCTATCTGTTCCAGCATGCACACCTGCTCCCAATGGTTTCATTCACTACAAGGTCCCTTTCTTTAGTAAAGACAGAAGCAAAAAACTCATTTAGGGCTTCCCCTACCTCTTCAGACTCTATACACACTTCCCTATGCTATCCATGATCGGCCCTACTCTCTCTTTGATTATTCTCTTATTCCTCACATACGTGTAAAATGTCTTTCGATTCTTCCTAATCCTTCCGGCCAAGCCTTTTTCGTGCCCTTTCCTGGTTCTCCTCAGACCATTTTTGAGCTCCTTCGTTGCCTGCCTGTAAACCTCTAGACCCTTACTTCCTCCACCTTATGTAAGCTGCTTTCTTTCTTTTGACGAGAAGCCCCACCGCTCTCACCATCCAAGGTTCCTTTATCTTACTCCTTCTTGCCTCTCTCAGGGGGACATATTTATTCAACACTCGCAACAACTGTTCCTTAAACAGTCTCCACATGTCGATAGTGCCCTTTCCATGGAACTATTGCTCCCAGTCCATGCATCCCAACCCACGTCTGATCATAATTTCCTCTTCCCCAATTAAATATCCTTCCATTGTGCCTGCTTCTCTCCTTCTCTATAGCTATGTAGAATGTGAGGCAGTTGTGGTCACTATCACCAAATTGCTCTCCCACCGCAAGATCTGACACCTGCCCTGGCTCATTGCCGAGCACCAAATCCAAAATGACCTCTTCCCTCATCGACCTGTCAACGTACTGAGTTAGGAAACCCTCCTGAACACACCTTACAAAAACAGCTCCTTCCAAACCATCTGCTCGAAGGAGGTTTCAATCAATATTGTAAAAGTTAAAGTCACCCATTACAACAACCCTACTACATTCACACTTTTCCAAAATCTGCTGACCTATGCTTTCTTCCACCTCCCTGCTGCTATTGGGGGGCCTGTAGTAAACCCCTAATGAGGTGACTGCTCGCTTGCTGTTCCTAATTTCCACCAATACTGACTCAGTAGGCAAACCCTCCTCAACTATAGGTAACTTCTGTAGCTGTGATACCCTCTCTGATTAGCAGTGCTACACCCACTCCTCTTTCTCCCCCCCCCCCCTCCCCCCCCCCCCCGCTATTCTTTTTAAATACTCTAAACCCTGGAACATCCAGCAACTATTCCTGCCCCTGAGAAACCCATGTCTCTGTTATGGTCACAACATCATAGCACCAGGTACTGATCCATGCTCTAAGCTCATCACTTTTATTCCTGATACTCCTTGCATTTAAGCAAACACACTTTAACCGATCCCTTCATTCTTTCCCAGGAAATTCCTTCCCACTGTTAGATCTCATGGAATACAGGGAGAACTCGCCATTTGGATACAGAACTGGTTCAAACGTAGAAGACAGAGGGTGTTGTGGGAGAGTTGATTTTCGTACTGGAGGCCTGATTCCAGTGGAGTGTTACTGGGATCTGTGTTATGTCCTCTACTTTTCACCATTTATATAAATGATTTGGATGTGAACATAAGGGGTATAGTTAGTGAGTTTGCAGATGATACCGAAATGGAAGGAATAGTGGACAGTGAGGAAGGTTACCTCCGAATCAATGGGATCTTGATCAAATGAGAAGTGGCAGATGGTGTTAATTTAGATAAATGAAAGGTGCTCAATTTTGGGAAAGCAAATCTTAGCAGGACTTATACACTTAATGGTAAGGTCCTAGGGAGTGTGGCTGAACAAAGAGACCTTTGAGTGCAGGTTCATAGCTCCTTGACTCTGGATTAGCAGGTAGATAGAATAGTGAAGAAGGCGTTTGGTATGCTTTCCTTTATTGGTCAGAGTATTCAGTACAGGAGTTGGGAGGTCATCTTGCAGCTGTACATGGCATTTGTTAGGCCACTGTTGGAATATTACGTGAAATTTTGGTCTCCTTCCTATAGGAAGTATGTTGTGAAATGTGAAACGGTACAGAACAGATTTACAAGGATGTTGCCAGGGTTGGAGGATTTGAGTAAGCTAGGGCTGCTTTCTCTGGAGCTTCGGAGGCTGAGGATGACCTCATAGTTGTTGTTGATAATATCACCAGGGGCATGGAAAGGTTAAATAGGCAAATTCTTTTCTCTGGGGTTTGGGAATCCAGAACTAGAGGGCAAAGGTTTAGGGTGAGAGGAAAAAGGTATAAAGGAGACCTAAGGGCCAACGTCTTCACACAGGGTGATACATGTATTGAGTGAGCTGCCAGAAGAAGTGGTGGAAGCTGGTAAAATTGCAACATTTAAAAGGCATCTGGATGGGTATATTAATAAGAGGGTTTTGGAGGGACATGGGCCGCTGGCAGCTGACAATGATTGGCTTGTAATATCTGGTCAGCATGGATATGCTGCACCAAAAGGTCTGTTCCCGTGCTGGTCACCTATGTGACTCTATGACTCTACATCTCAGCAGGTTGGATGACTGAAGTAAATGCCTTCCAACACTCCAAATAAGGGAGTAATCTGTCAAAAACATTACTTATTGGTGCAAAGTGAGGTTAGAAAAATGACAGGTCCCAGTTCCGAAGTGACAGCTCCTGAAATGTTATTCATCACTGTGAATGAGTCACGGGAAATCTGTTTCCCAGAACCCTTACATCAGTTCCCACGGTCTGAACAAATACTACATTCTTGCTGGTACTTCATGAGCTGAGAAAACTGGATGAATCGTTTCCTACCTTACAGCAGATGATACAGAAATGATCCTCTTCCAACATTCTCAGGCTTTCTCATTTCTGAAGCTGCATTTACTACTGAACAGGCCAGATGTCATCCGAATCCTCGTCAAATGACAGAACATTTGTCTAATTTGACCCAACTGTGAGGTGTCACTTTTTGTTCCATGTTAAAAATCCAATGAGTGATATTCTGATGCTGACGAATCAAATGTACATCACGTCTTCGGCTGGGAAATGCTTTTTGCTTCCTGACTAGGAATGCTCCCTTTCCAAAAAACATGTGAAACATGCTTGAAGAAGGAAATAGTCACCATGGAAGTTCTTATCTTATATGTTATGGAACAGACTAGCCGTCGTTAAAATATGCTAAGAAGGTAACTGAGTGCCCAGCCTTTTCTTATTTGAAAGACAAATGTAACATGTCTACACCAATGCAATGCGACAGATCAAGTGCTGTGTCACATTATACAAAACAAAATTCACATGAGTGAAATGGTTAAAATATCATCGAAAGGAATAGGAATTTTACGTAACTCGATTGGAAACATAAGAATAATAGTCTTGATTTGGAGGTGCTGGTGTTGGATCGGGGTGGACAAAGTTTTAAAAAATCACAGAACACCAAGTTACAGTCCAAGTGGTTTGGAAGTCCTCACAGATGAATTTGAAGGACTATAACCTGCTGCTGTGTGAATTTTAACTGAGAATAATTGATATGGTAAATGTTACTAATTAACTGATCCAGTATTGGAACATTCCATACATATGCTCCTTGGCAAAAAAAAAGGAAATTCACCCATGCACTCTCACATTCCTCAAAAAATAATGACAAAATCCGGAGAGATCAGAAGCCGGGAGACATTCACTGATGTTTCGAACACTTCCAAGGCTCCAGTAGCTTCTGATGCTGTTCAAAACAAACTTTAATACATGAAAGCTGGCCGTATTCATTCAGGCTGTATTTTAAAAAAAAATCCAAGTTCACCAAAAATATTAATTCAATTGGTCTTCCGTAGCCAGATGTCAAACTCTGCCTTACCACATCTCTTTAAAAATAAAGAAAACAGAGCCAGCACAAAATGACCCTTAACGTGACAGCATCGTCACACTTACCCCTAAAAAAGACTGATGGCTTCATTTTGAAAATCCTTAGTCTTACTCTATTGGTACTCTACAATATACATGCATTATGTAGACTTCAAGTTCGCAAACATTCACTCCTACAATCTACTTCCATCCATTTACTCCCGCGACTGAACGCCTCCATCTGTCTTCATTAATGTTGCAACATTGCAACAGCAATTATGTTTTCTAATCCTGCCAAGTGTATGGTGAATGGCTGCAGTTATCAGCTTCTTCTGAACTTTTGTCCCTAGCCTTCTCCCAAACATTAAAGGGTTATGATCCTTGTATGCAATTGTCTCAGACACATTACTGGCAATATAAATGTTGAAATGTTGTCATGCCCACAACAAACTCAAATTTTCCTTCCCAACCGCAGACTATTTCTGATATGGAGTGCTCAATTTTCTGGAAAGAAAAAAAAAATTCCATCTAGTTGACTTCTTGCAATTATACAGAACTGACATCCTCATCAGTCGCATCGAGACCCACCTTCATTAGATGTGCCTGACACTTGGGGCAATGTTTAACGAAACAAGCAGACTTCAACATGCTTTCTGACAATCCATTGCCCAATGAAACTTTCTGCACTTTTTCAAAAAAATTATTCATTGGAGCAACTACATGCTAAAGTGTGGTAGGAACATCCAATATAACTCCCACAATCCCAGGAATCATAGCACTGTCCTTTTCATAGATGATATGGGAAAAATCCAAATAATCTTTCTTTTCATATTGTGTGAGGCCATTTGATTTTGAAGAACAATTTGTCCCAGGAATGTGACTGGTGCTGTTGTGAACGGACTCTTAGGCATGTTGATCACCAAGCCTGTTTCCTGACGTCGATTGACCAATCGCAATAGATGCTGCAAATGTCCCTTCCATGTGTGACTAAACGTCACCAGGTTCTTGATGTGAACCTCACTTTTAGGAAATCAAGAAATAAATATATTTTTTCATCTTTGAAATGTAGGTAACACGTTTTCATACCAAGTTGCATGACTTTATTTGGCACAGTCCATTCAGTATTACAAAAACCAAAATTATCATTGTTATTTCAAATAATGATACCTATTGTTATCATCTGAGTAAGTCCCAATTAGGAACGCAAGTTGCTTGTTCCACCTTATTAACACAGTTTCCAGACTTAGAATCCGAAATGACTCAGACGTTGTAACTGCATTGACTTTGCGATAGTCCGCACAAAATCATTGGGTTCCACCTGGTTTTGGCATGATTAACATGGGAGAGCTCCATTTGCTGAAATTCTGTACGATTGTGTTGTCTTTAAGCATGCATGCAATCTCTTTTTGAACATTTTCCAACTGTTGAAGGTTAAGTGTATAAGGATATTGCTTAACTGGAACAACATTTCCTCTATCATGCGTAACTAGGCTAACATTCCCAGTTTATTCCAACATATCCAATCACGTTAATGTAATAACTCTTTCAGATCATTGCAAGTTTCCTTTGGAAGGTGACTCAATAATTTATCACTTTTTGAGAATGTCCTCATTATCAGTGTTAATTTGGTGACTGACCAATTCAGAATCCACTGAGCCTGCTTCTTCACTCTGTGCTGTGTCCTTCCTTTCCAAAATATTGTTTGAGCTTATTCCTATGATGCACACTGCGATATTTCTTTCTATCTTGCATTCTTATCAAATAGCTCACCCCACCTAATCTCCTTTCGAATTGGTAAGGCCCATTAAACCTTGCTGTTAAAGGGTCACTTGTCATTGGAAATTTCACTCGCACTTTATATCCACTAGCAAAGTTACTAGTTTTTGATTTCTTGCCAGCTTCCTGTTTCATCAAATGCTGTGCTATTTTTATAATGTGTTGAGTCAACTTACCCACTCTGTTCAATCTTTCCATAAAATTCGGTACTTTCTCCAAATATATGGTCTCTGAACACTGACTCGCCAACTTCTTCTTTATTAATTTCAGTAGTCCTTTCACCTCATGCCCAAACTAGACTTTAACTCGACTGGATTTGGCAGATTCATTCGATACATCTCTAATTGCATATATGTACAAATGGAATTGTGTTATCCAAATCCACTGGGTAGTGTTGACCACAACCACTAACGTGATCTTTAAAGTTTGATGCCGCCGCTCTCACGCTCCCAGCGATTCTGGAACGATTTGAATTGCTTTATTCCAAAGTTATCCACAAGTTCCTTGAAAATTTTAGAGGTAAATTTTGACCCTTGATCTGATTGCATCTCATTTAACACTTGAATAACCCTTCTACAACATTTTTAGCCGTGACATTGCATTATGGAATGACATCTGTAAATCTCGTGGACACATCCATTAAGGTCAACAAATTCCAGTTTCTTGTTTTAGGCAAAGGGTCTATGCAATCAATTAAAATCCCTGTTAAAGGTTCCTCAAACGTGGGAAGTCTTGGTAAGGCTGCTGGTTTTATCGTTGCCTGAGGCTTTCCAATTAGCTAAATTGTATGAGATGTCTGGAAAACTCCAGCTGCACCCTTGTGAAGAAATGCCAGTCATTATCATTTTATACACTGGCTTGGGTTTCCTTGCTTCCAATTACCCCAGACTGTTAATTCATGTTAATTCATGTGTAATCCGTAAGATCTCCTTTCTATAATCCACGGATAATACAACTTGATGGATTCTGCCTATTTGTTATCTGTCTGAATATGTGATGGTCTCTGTTTCCTCATCAAGATGCAGTTAAGGTCTTAGCAGTCTAGGATACATTTAGGTGCTCCTGTGGATGCCTATTTATACAACTGCTTCAGTTTTATTATGTTTCTGTTGTCAGTCAAATAATTTCCCTAACTTATAAATATCCACTTTGGTCTCGAGCTGGTCTTGTTTTCTTTCTATCATTTGATGAAGAAAAGGTCTTTGATAATTGTACTTCGAACTTCCTTATCTTTTTTATTTGATTTCTCCTCTTGGTCCAACCTTTGACTTTGTGATCATGTTTATCACAAAGTTGGGAAATATTGCAGCATGTTTCCTGTAATGCCTCAACTGCTGGCTTTTCCAAAGGCTGTTTAACCACCTTTGGTATCACTCCGCCCTGCGGTCCAACTATATCATTAGCACGGACAAACTGTATTTCTGGAACTGACTATTTCTCCGCTACTCTTACCCCCACTTTTTCATTTTTCACTGGAAAGTCCAACTACATTTTAAATAATGGAGCAATTCTCATCTCATCATGAATTTCATATGTTACAACCTAAAATGGCAATCGTCCTTCTGAGTGACATACCTCCTGAATTGCTCACCATCAAAGCCTGACACCATTCCATATCTGTTAAAATTGTATTTTCTTTATCTACTCCTCTTGTGATGTTCAAGTAACCATTACCCTCGCAGGGAAATCGTTGAATGAAATCTAGCAGTTCTTTTCAACTAACCTGTGGCCAGCTTGACACATTCTTGCCCAGCTTGTTTACTTCCACAGTGCCTACTTTTCCATTTTAAGTAGAATTCACTGTCTTAACCTACTTTCACACATCTGTCTTCCCAGTACTTTTGTTGAACCACCAAACGTGTGACTTTATTGCAA
Organism: Hemiscyllium ocellatum; assembly: GCF_020745735.1. NCBI lineage: Eukaryota > Metazoa > Chordata > Chondrichthyes > Orectolobiformes > Hemiscylliidae > Hemiscyllium > Hemiscyllium ocellatum. The sequence goes on from NC_083437.1 coordinate 928,021, forward strand.
TGAAAGTATCAGAGTCTTTTCCCTTCTCTTCCCACCTCATGGCTTTCCTTTTCTTTGCCTCAGGCAACCTATTTTATTATCTTCAATGAGATCCCTTCTTTCCCTTACAAACTGAGGATTTCTATTTTGTCCAATTTTTATCTCACATAGACTGACATTTTTGGTGGAAATCAAACATTTATGTGCCACAGAATCACAGAGTGGAAACAGGCCATTCTGCCCAACAATTTGACTCCGCCCCTTTAACGAGTAACCTACCCAGAACCATTCCCCTGCAAACCACTGAGCCATGTGCTTTATGAAACAACAGTAGCCCATCAGCCATTTCAATTGCTCATCCTCCCGTTTCACCTCTCTGTTCTTCCACACGAGTTCTCACTACTCCTGGAAGTAAATTATTGAACTCCTCCAAAACAATCGTCCCTCATAGTGGTTTTAACGTTAGATCTGATCCACCTATCCAAATTACTTTGTATTGCCATTTCAAACTCAATGCACAATTAGTCATTGATTCCTGAAACGTTGTTTGTTGGCTTCTGGCAGAAGGACATTTGCACTTAAGATAGCCTTTTCACGTTATTATACTCCGTAGAAATCTCCTGTTATAGTTTTAGAAATGCCTCACTACGTCTACTTCCCAGCTTTGTTTCGATTAACAACACCAGCGTGGTCTCAGATCACTTCTTTTCTTTCGACATGCTCTCAAATAAAATGTAAAATGGCTTCTATCTCCTTCTAATCGAATATCTGCAGTACTTCGATATATTTAACCAGATATCCACTTGGCCGTTGGCTACAATGGATTTACTCGTCATCGCTATTCTCACTAAGACTATCTTCTATCTTCACTTCTGTCTTTTTAAAGTGGACTTTCTTCTCTAATTGCCGAGGTTTAAAGCTAAAACTCTCTCTTCCTGGTGCTGTTTTCTCACTTTCTTTCATTCTTTATTCTGCTAGGACCACTTTCTCTGTTTGAAATCATAACTTAAACTGTTTAATTTCCTCTTCTCTTTATTTGAAGCTGTTTCATTACAATTAAATTTATACATTTCCAAAAATTCCAAAGATACTTTCGGCAATCATAAACGATGTGCAATTACCACAACCATCTCTCTCCTCCTTCCAGCATGTTATAGAACATAGAACATTACAGCGAAACACAGGCCCTTCGGCCCTCGATGTTGCGCCGCCCTGTCATAACAATCTGAAGCCCATCTAACCTACACTATTCCAATGTGTTTGCCAATTCCAAAAGATTTTCCTTTCTTACGTTTTGTAAAACCCCCAAACTGATTTGTTCCACCCCTAGAAAACTCTTAACAAACAAATGAACCATTCCAACTCAAGGTACACACTGTTTGAGCCAACCGAATTCAACACTCGACTTTGAAAACTCCAACAAACATCACTCGCAACCTTGAAGTCCAACAAACGAGAACCTAAGTTGCAGTTAGGGATTGTGATCCCGACTAGAGCTGCCAGTTTGTTATTGACCAGACCAGACACCTCACAATAGTTTAAGGCAGTACTCTACACTCTAACATTTTCTTATTTTAAAGGCAGATGTGAAGTATCTGTTACTGACGAATGTGACTGGTCAAACTACTCGACATCAGGCAAGTCACAGGATATTTATTTGAACATTGTCGTTAAAATACAATCAAAGAAAAAATAATTTAGAACAACTTAACTCTGTTAGCAATTTAACAACATAATAGATCCAATAACGACTACCAATTAAATGTTCCAATGTAGCAACACTTGGAAAATGCGCCCCTTGTCAAACCAGTGACATTCAGACACAGCTTCTCACATGCAGTTCTCCATTCCCGGAGGAAAAAGATATGAAGAGAAAATCCAGTGAGGGGGCAGTCAAATTCACTGAAGCTTCTAACTCAATCCAGACTCCAAAATATTCTGATGCTACTCGGAAATCTTAATCTGTGAGAGCTGGCCATACTCATTTAGGGTGCATGTAAAAGAGCCTGATGAAGGGCTTATGCCAGGAAAGCTGACTCTCCTGCTCCTCGGATACTGCCTGAACTGTTGCTCTTTTCCAGTGCCAGACTTGTCGAATCTGCATTTTAAAAAAAAGCCTCCAAGCTCTTTCATCAAGTGTCAATCTGCAGCCAGATCGAGACCTTTATCTTCTCATCTCACTTCAAATAAAGGACCTAATAATCTCTTAAAGCGACACCATCCTCAGGTATAAACACAGTTATTGTACCGATTCCATTTGGAGATGGGAATGTACCACTCTGTCTAGTTATACACAAGATTCTGGACTCAGTTGTGGTGGAGAGTTTGGAACGGAGAAGGGAGAATGAAGACTGATTAGGGACACCCTCAACTGAGTAAGATCATATACAAAACCTCTAAAACGTACATATCCTGATACCCAGAAAGACAATGGCAGTTGTGATATAGATTAATCATTTAGTCACTTAGTTGAGAAGTAACTTAGCGGAAAAAATGTCATATTTATATTTTAACTAATATTTGCTGAAGAGCAAGAACAAAGATGACATCATCTCTTGCATATTTCTGTTTCGTTTTTCTTCAGCAGCTTATGAATGTTAAACATACCACCTGCGAGAGAACTCCACTGTATCCTGGGATTGTATCCTTTCCATTTTAAACAATCATATTCCCCAGTCGACTTGATGTCTCAGTTTTCTTAAAATGATGTTAATTCTGTACCTTTCTCCAGAGAGATCTCTGATATTCTGACCTGATTATATCTGGTCTAACTGTCGATAGCCAACATGCAGAAAACATTATTTTTATTATTATTTCCGTATCTTTGTACACTAAATGTGAACGGAAAATGATCTTCAACAATCTGCTCAATGACAGAATGAAAATAATGGTGTAATGGGGAAAGTTGGCGTCCCATGAACAGGCACTTGTGTTTGTTTGATTGTGTGTGTGTGTACTTATGGACGCAGAAATGAATATTTTGATTTGTACACACTGGCTTAAAATTTGCATCTTTCATGTGGATCTTTGATAGTCACAAGAAAGGTATGTCCCGGAACGTAATACCCAATTTCTGTTTAGATTTTAAATGTTTTAACCAATATTTTCAGTGGATGTTGTAAAACAGCCTTTAACTCCTGCCTAAATTTTCTTTGTGTCCCAGTATAAATAAATGGGTTAATGCAGGAACTCAACAGCAGAAGCATAAATCCGGTCTGTTGGAGAATAAACGTGGAATCACTGACATTCGAACCTGTGGAATAAGTAACATGTGCAATTTGTACATTCAGGATCGTCACAAAATAAAGCAAATTTAACAGAATGAAATTGCCTGAGATAGCAAAAAGCAAAACAATGGACTTCCGCCGCTTCTCCATCTCTGGGTCAATCTGATGTTGTCCATTGTTCTGGATACGGAGTCTTTGACGTGCTCTATTGGCCATCAGAATGTGTCTCACTGTCAATACGTTGAGCAGTAAAATTAGAATAAATGGGAGACAAGGAGTTAAAATGGATCGGATCCAGTCATATGCAGTCCAGGCTAGTGATGTATAATATATTTCTTTTATGACACAGAACCAAGGTACACCATTAATTACGTACTGGGCTTCAAATTGAAAGTATTTGAAGACGTTTTTAAGGATGGCAAATGCAGAAACGATTCCTATCACCCACGCAGTCACGTTCGTTGTACAGTATTTCATTTTCAACTTTTGACTAGAAATTGCCACAAAACGATCAAAGGTGAAAGCGACAGTTAACCAGACAGAGCTGTCAATGGCGACAAAAATTAATACAATCCGCACTGCGCACACTGGCGTTACAGACAGGTAACTGGATGGGAAATAGACAGAAGCAATTCTGTTTAGTATTACAGCATTGACCATGACGAGGAGATCTGTCACCGCCATGGACAGCAGATAATAGGTAACACATTCAGAAAGACCACACCTTCTTCGAAGTAGAACTATGACCACTGCTACGTTCGCTGGAATAGAGGGGGGAGGAGCGAATGGATGGAAGGAAAGGATAAAGGAGTTAGTGTTTTGACTCTCCATCTATCTGTTTTCTATAATACCGTTTGAAGTGAATACTTATAACTGTCAAAGAATGTTGTTTGCTTTGTTTTATCCTATAGACAAGTATTGACCGATTTTAACACAGTGATCCCCGCTAAGTATGTAGCATATCAATAAGAGTATAGTGCACAGTTGTCAATTGACATCTAAAAGAGACCAAAGGAAAACAAATTGAAGAGACATCCACTCCAACTGCTCCTTGAATGCTGCCTGAACTGCTGTGCTCTTCCAGCACCACTGATCCAGAATCTGGTTTCCAGCATCATTGTTTTCACCACAGGAATATCAAGTCCACCAGAAAATTAAAACAAAAGCAGTAAAAGAAAATCTCTAGAAACACCTGATGTTGATAAATATTAAAACATCGAAGATGTGCAGAGTAAAACTACGTGTGAAAAAAAACTAATGCACTTAGGATGCAAATGTGTAATTTCCAGGATTAATTCAAACTGTTCACTCCTTGAAATGCGACTGCAGACATTCTTATAGCTACCCTCATACTTTGCAAATGAACAAACATGATGCTAAATTCTTTTGCCCTTCAGTCATCAGAACAAGTACTGAGGGAAGCAAAAATAAGTAAATGGAACATCATGTAATGCATGTGGATGCACAGATGGTCTTTGTGGATCCAAGGAGATGCATGAGGAAACGGACAATGTCAACCTTGTGTGATTGAACTAAACTGAAATGAGACTACTTAATTTTATTTGGCAGCGGGGTTTGATGTTGGCAATGCCACTGCAATTATAATTATTCATAACCTTTCCTCTGTGTAAAAGTTGCAAGGTCTGTAAACATCCCTTTGCCTGTGCAGGACTCGAACCTCTTCAGCTATTATTACAGTCGGACAGTCAGTGTCCATCTACAACAATGCAACACTAGGTGCTGAGATGATGCTTGCAGAATAATCTCCCAATCTCTCCGCATTACCTCCCTGCTATTACCATCAAACAAACCATAAACATATCTATTTCCTGATTAGGTTATCAGTGTTAGATCTGAACTACTATCTGTAATGGAGATTTGTAATTAAGCATTATGAATTACATATTAGAGATTCCACCAGTTCTGATGCTTCATCTAATATGAGGAAAACTGTGATGATGTGAAAACGCTTGCCCTGTGGTCGTGAAAGAGGAAACCCCACAATCAACGGTCCAATACTTGGACACATCATCAACAGTTAACCCTGAAGAAGAACTGTGCTCTGGGAATCGGGAGAAACATCCCACTGTTCAGTCAAGGTCAACTAAAACGTCATCTCCCCCCCCTCCCCCCGCCCCCCGACTCTATCTCTCACACACTCTATCTCTCTCTCCCCTTTCTCTCTCTCTCTTAATATTTGTCAAAAGTGCCGTGCTTAATAATGTCACTTTAGGAAATTCGTTCATTTATTCTGCGGGAATTATTAATTGGTGAAAGCCAATAGATTTTGAATCAATTGCTGGCATTATTGTGCTGTGAAGGTCAGTGGCACTTGTTATGAAGGTGTGGGTGTACCTTTAAGAGAATAAAAAGCAGCAGATCAACTGGACAGCGTTACGTATTATCAATAACACAACAATGTACGTAACATTGGGTTGAACAACTCGAGTAGTTCGTTGCCTGGAGACAAAAACAAATTTGAATCAGGCCAATCAGTTTTAATTATACCCCAATAAAAAAACAATTTCCAATCAAATTTGAATTGAGTATTTTGACAATCTTAAAAGCCAATAACACAATCCGATGCTCTGGACAATAAGACCAGGTGAAAAAGTGAACAGTTGAGAGGAGAACTGCTACGACCCAGCATGTGAACAGACTACTTTAAATTAGTTCTCTCTTAAAAGTCCCTTTTCAATCAGTAACCCGCAACGCAGAAATTCCTATCAAGGAGAAAAGAAGACACAGGAAGATCAGAAGAACCTACAGCTGCCTGGTTTTACAATAATAAGTGCTCTTTTGTAAATTGTATTTGGGAGTTTTATCGGGCTAGTTTTAGAGAAGGGAACTAAAGATTGGTTAGAGAAAGAAGTTGTAAATATTGGTTAGTCAGTTATTCTCTGTTATACTTCAAGAAATAAAGTTGCTTATTTTTTACTTTAAATCTTTCTTGGCCACTCGATTTTTACAGATGACTGCATGGGATAAATCATTCCAATATTGCTGATTTTAAATTAAATTTGATACATTGTGGAAACAGGCTCCGAGGCTCAACAAGTCCACACCAACCCATAACACACCCAGACCCCATTCTCCAACATTTACCCCTTCACCTAACACTACGGCCAATTGAGCTCGGCCAATTTACCTAACCTGCACATTTTTGGACTGTGGGAGGAAACTGGAGCACAACCACGCAGACTCAGGGAGAATGTGCAAACTCCACACAGAGAGTCCCCTGAGGCGGGAATTGAACATGGGTTGCTGGTGTTGTGAGATAGCAGTGCTAACCACTGTACCATCATGTAGGAGGGCTGCCCCTGTGTTGTAATGCACTGTAGTCCGAGAAAAAACTGTGATCACAATTTGAAAATTCACCAAGAGTAAGTGACATTAACACAACAGTGCTACAGCTAAATTGTTCAGTAGTATAAATATTCACACACATGATATTTCTTTACCAAAATAGCTATTTGCTTGACCATAACGTACTGTTGTTCACAATTTACCACCAGCACCATTATTAATAACAAATGCAATTCGATCACCACCGTGGTGATTATGTACAATTACCAAAACATGACGAATGGCCAAAAACAGTTGAACTTACACTGCAGCACGCCAACAGTAAATGGCAGAATAGATATTATGATGTATTTTTATATGACACAGAAGTAGATTTCTTTTACATTAGAAATACCAAATTATTTTATTTGATGTGACAAACGAAACTAATTAGGGGAGAGTGATGTTAGGTGTGAGTTATTATAACATTTGTGTGATGTAGACGGTGCAATAATGCAACAAAAATGTAACAGGACACTGTCAAAACAGAACATCATATAAATTCAAGTTCAGACATAGCAACGATGATTGGGAAAGAAAGCATCAGACATGATAAAGGAAATCTCCATCGTGGAGAAGTGTTACGTTTGAATTGAAAAGAAAACAAATAAATCTGATTGACCTAAGTACTGAATCAAAGAACTGCTAACGCTCCACTGTAACTTACCTGGAACCCCGAGGGCAGCAATGACTGGATAATAGATGGCAAAAACGAGCCCTGTCAATAGTGCATGCATTTCAAACAGAAATTCTGAGTGGATCCTGCAATTTATTGAAAGTTATACATTTTGTGTCACATGTTGCACCTCAGGGAGGTAATTAGCATTTTGATTTTGTGATGCAATCAAAGGAAATCCAAAGAATAAAGAAATTAGTGCAGTTGTTGCTCTGACAGCGTTAATACTTTTCACGAGATGCTTTTCTTTCAAGCGATCAACAAATTTCTGAAGTAAAATGTACAGAAATCAAAAATAAGAGTCTCGGTTATATTTCTTAAGTTTAAGAAGAAGTGAATTGACCTGATGATTCGACTAAAACAGAGCGTTGAACGACTGACTGTTTTGAGAAGGAGGAGGTCCAATGTTTTGGCAGACAGACATGCTCAAAATCTAGAACAAAATAAAACCTGAACTGCCTTTTTTAAAAACTTGTTTCTTCCTGGAGGACTCGGCACTTCTGCCTTAATGACCTCCCTTTAAAACAAAAATCAAGAAAACATTGCTTTGTTAAAGACGTCACTTGGCGGTCAGTTTAGCTTTTTCTGCAAGGGACAGTTTCACCCAGGCTAGCGGGGGGGGGGGGGGCGGTGGGATCCTCAGCATCAGGGAGGCAAGTGCGAAGCTTGAAGGAGAAATAGTAGTCAGAGATAGTAAGTTGAATGTACATGTCAGGCTGGAACTCAACCGGGAGCAAGGAATGTTGGTCTTTGTTACATCCAATTCAATGCAAGAGGGCTGACTGATGAACTCATGGTCGACGGAGTTAGCCTAGCCATTACACAAACATGGGTAAGGGAGCGAACACAACTCGCAGCTTAATGTGCGAAGATACAGTTGCTTCAGACGGGATAGCGGTGGGGGTAGTGAGGGAGGGGGAGTTTCATGATTAAGGCGAGTATCACAACAGCAATCAGAGATGAAACAACTGCAGGATCATCCAGTGAGGCTTTGTGGGCGGAGCTAAGAATTAAGAATGGTATGCTAACGTTATTGGGATTGTCTGGTCAGGCCCAAAATAGTCAACGGGCATGAGGGGGAACTAATGTGCAGAGAGATTCAGGAACTTACAGGAGCGATAGAGCTGTCACAGTGGGGGATTTGAATTTTCTGAACACAGAATGAGACTAGCAGAGTGTTAAGGGCTCAAACAGAATGGTTGTTAGGTGCATTCAGGACTACTAAGGCAGGGCTGGAGAACCTGTGGCGGCCACATGGGGCCTTCTAGATCATTGGGTGTGGCCTTTTGAATGAATCCAAATTTTGCAGAACACATCTTTTATTTTTTATTAATATGCTTTTTTCATCCTTTATTATTTGTATTTTAATCTTAAAATTAATGTATTTAAAATACCAGAGAGTAAAAGAAAATTCAACGAAATAATCCTCACAGACTGACCACCACACTTTAAAAAATTGGTAAGTCATAAGTCATTTTGACACCTGCTATGCTCATGATTTAGTTATAATGCGACTCTAGAATGTACATTATCTTCCCCGCCTGACTGTCGCTACGACCGCCTGAGGCTGGTTGGTGAGAGCCTGCGGGTATCCAGTACCACAGTGTCTATCAACCTATGACAACAGTGCACGTGGTTTTCTATTTGCAATGAAATTTGAGAATAGTTACACAGTCTAACCGTATCAACATTTATATAATTGAAGTTTCTTGGATGTGGCTTTATTAGGTTACAACTAACATAATGTAGCCTTCCAACATGAAAAGGTTCCCCAGGGGTTAGATGGGGTGGAATTGTTTAAGTGCATTCAGGAAAACTTCCTCAAGCAGTATATTGAGGGTCAAACTCGGGAATGGCCAAAGCTCGAACTACTCTTGGGGAGTAGTGCAGGACAGGCGATGGAAGTGACAGCCGTGGAGCACTTTGGAAGCAGTCGCCGTTGTTCTATTAATTTTGAAATAGATATGGAGAGGGACAAGCCTGTTTCACAGGTTCAATTTCTAAATTTGGGCAAGTCGAATTTAGTTGCAATTAGACAGGAGATTTCAGCGGTTGATCGGAGTCGTTTATTTGCAGACAAAGGAACCTCTTGCAAGTGGGAAGCCTTTGAAAGTGAGATAACTAGTGTTCACCATCTATGTGTTGCTGTGAGGGTGAAGGGCAAGGTTGGCAGGAATAGGGAACGCTGGATGACAAGAGATATTTAGGCTTTGACCAGAAATACAGAAGGAGCCATAGCTCTGGTAACGACAGCAGAGATAAAGGAAATCCCCAGAGGTGTTTAAGCAATAATGGAGTCCACTGAAGAATGAAACTAGGGGAACGAAAAGGGGACGCGTGATAGCATTGGCTGAGGAAATGAGGGTGAATGTAAAGAGGTACTTGAAATATATTAAAGAAAAAAAACTTGAGACAGAAAACTTCTGAGATGTAGAAGAAAGGATAGCAAGGATGATATCCGATCAGAGTAAGAGTAACAGGGTCGTTGTTATGGGGAGCGTTGCATTTCCAAATAAGACTGGGAATACTATAGTTCGTGGACTTTATTTGGGTCAGTTTTTGTCTAATGTGTGCAGGAAGGTTTCCTGACAAAGTATGTAAACAGGCCAAAAGGGGCAAGGCCACATTGGATTTGGTATTGGGTAATGAACCTGGCTAGTTGTTAGATTTGGAGGTAGGTGAGCACTTTGACAGTAAAAACAATTCGGTTGTGTTTACTTTAGTGATGGAAAGGGACAGCTATATACCAAAGAGCAAGAGCTATAACTGGGGGGAAGGCAAATATGATGCAGTTAGGAAAGAGTTAGGATGCACAGCATAGGAAGGAAACTGCAGGGGTTGGGCACAATTGAACTTTGGAGCTTAGTCAAGGAACAACTACAGCGTGCCCTTGGTAAGGATGTACCTGTCAAGCAGGGAGGAAGTAGTCAAACGAGGGAGCCATGGTTTACTAAAGAAGTTGAAGCTCTTGTCAAGAGGAAGAAGAAGGCTTATGCTAGGATGAGATGCAAAGACTCAGGGAGCTTGAGACTGACACGTTAGCCAGGAAATACCAAAAGAGAGAGTTAAGAACAGCCGGAGGGGACATAAGACATCATTGGCAGAGAAGATCATGGAAAACCCTTGTGGGCGGCACGGTGGCACAGTGGTTAGCACTGCTGCCTCACAGCGCCTGAGACCCGGGTTCAATTCCCGACTCAGGTGACTGACTGTGTGGAGTTTGCACGTTCTCCCCATGTCTGCGTGGGTTTCCTCCGGGTGCTCCGGTTTCCTCCCACAGTCACAAAGATGTGCGGGTCAGGTGAATTGGCCATGCTAAATTGCCCGTAGTGTTAGGTAAGGGGTAAATGTAGGGGTATGGGTGGGTTGCGCTTCGGTGGGTCGGTGTGGACTTGTTGGGCCGAAGGGCCTGTTTCCACACTGTAAGTAATCTAATCTAAACTGTATTCTTTCGTTATATCAGGAATAAAAGAATGATGACAGTTAGATAAGGACCAAAAAAGGATAGTAGTGGGAAGTTGCACGTGGAGTCCGAGGAGATAGGGAAGTGCTAAGTCGACATTTTTCATCAGTAACAAGAGAATGTTATTGAGGGGAAAGGCAATGCTGTTGAGCTGGTATACAGGCCACTGGAATTGGTGGGATTAAGGTTCACAAGGAGGAGGAGGAGGAGGTGTTAGCTATTCCGGAAAGTGTCAAAATAAATATGTACCCTGGGTGAAATGGCATGTATTCTAGAATTCACTGGGAAGCCAGGGAGAAGACTACGGAGCCTTTGCCTTGAATCTTTATGTCATATTTGTCCACTGGAAAAGTGCCATAAGATTGGAGGACAATAAACGTCCCTTGTTCAAGAAGGAGAGTAGGAGGAGGAGCGCCTCATCTTCCGCCTGGGAACCCTCCAACTACAAGGTATGAATTCAGATTTCTCCAGTTTCCTCATTTCCCTCCCCCCACCTTGTCTCAGTCGGTTCCCTCAACGCCCTCCTAACCTGCAATCTTCTTCCTGACCTCTCCGCCCCCACCCCACTCCGGCCTATCACCCTCACCTTGACCTCCTTCCACCTATCCCACCTCCATCGCCCCTCCCCCAAGTCCCTCCTCCCTACCTTTTATCTTAGCCTGCTTGGCTACTCTCTCTCATTCCTGATGAAGGGCTTATGCTCGAAACGTCGAATTCCCTATTCCTGAGATGCTGCCTGGCCTGCTGTGCTTTAACCAGCAACACATTTTCGGCCGTGGTCATTATAGACCAGTGAGCCTGACTTGGGTTTTGGGTAAAGTATTGGAGAAGGTTCCCAGAGACAGGGTTTATAATTAACTAAAAAATAATACATTGATTAAAAATAGACAACACAGTTTTTTGAAAGCTATGTCGTGACTCACCAACCTTATTGAATCCTTTGAGATGGTGACTTAAACAGGTGATGAGGGTAAAGTGGTTCATGTGGGGTATATAGATTTCAGTCAGGCATTTGATAAGCTTCCCCAGGTGGGCTATTGCACAAAATATGGAGTCGTGGAATTGAGGATGATTAAGCTGTTTGGGTAAGAGGTTGGCTCGCTGAAAGGAGACAGAGACTGGTGGCTGGTGGGAAATGTTCATCCTGCAGTTCCATTAGTAGTGGTGTACCGCAAGTATCTGTTTTGGGTCCACTGTGATTGACATTTTTATAAATGACTTGGATGAGGACTGAGAAGGAGGGGTAAATAAAATTGAAGATGACACTCTGGTCGGTGGAGTTGTGGACAGTGTCGAAGGATATTGCAGGTTACAGAGTGACATAGATAAGCTGCAGAGCTGTGCTAAGAGATGGCAAATGGATTTTAATGCAGAAAAGTGTAAGGTGATTTACTTTGGAAGGAGCAACAGGAATACAGAAATGGTAAGATTTTTAGTAGTGCAGATGGACAGAGAAATATCGAATTGCAAAAGACCAACTCTGTACTGCATCCTCAGGAGAATTCATACTCTCAACAAACAGTATTTCAACTCCATCTCAAACATCAAAAACTGTAAGTACAACAAACTTTTATCTACCCATCTCCATAACCAGCTCTTCACAAACCTTGCAGTACTCCTGTCCACCTTCCGAGGACCCCTTCGCCCACCTCCAACACACAGCATCCACCTGGACACCCCGTGCTGGCTTATTACCCACCCTCGACCTCTTCATTTCCAATTGCCGCCGGGACATTAACCGCCTCAACCTGTCTACTCCCCTCCTCCTCTCCAACCTCTCACTCAGACAACGCACAGCCCTCCAATCCCTCTGCTCCAATCCCAACCTCACCATCAAGCCAGCGGATAAAGGGGGCGCAGTGGTAGTCTGGCACACTGACTTCTACACCCTGAAGCCAAACACCAACTTGAGGACATCTCTTCCTACTGCCCCCTCGACCATGACCCCATCCACCCCCCCATCACCAAACCATCATCTCCCAGACCATACAGAACCTCATCACCTCAGGAGATCTCCCACCCACAGCTTCCAACCTCATAGTCTGGGACCCCCGCACTGCCCGGTTCTACCTCCTTCCCAAGATCCACAAGCCTGACCACCCTGGCCGATCCATTGTCTCAGCATGCTCCTGCCCCACTGAACTCATCTCTACCTACCTCGACACTGTCCTATCCCCCCTAGTCCAGGAACTCCCCACATACGTTCGAGACACTACCCACGCCCTCCACCTCCTCCATGACTTCTGTTTCCCCGGCTCCCACATCTTCACCATGGAGGTCCCTCTACACCTCCATCCACCATGACCAGGGCCTCCAAGCCCACCGTTTCTTCCTCTCCCGACGTCCCCAACAGTACCCTTCTACTGACGCTCTCATTCGTTTGTCCAAACTAGTCCTCACCCTTAACAATTTCTCCTTTGAATCCTCCCACTTCCTCCAGACCGAAGGGGTAGCCATGGGCACCCGTATTGGCCCCAGCTATGCCTGTCTCTTTGTTGGCTACGTAGAACAGTTGATCTTCCATAATTACACCGGCACCACTCCCCACCTCTTCCTCCGCTACATTGATGACTGCATTGGCGCCACCTCGTGCTCCCGTGAGAAGGTTGAGCAATTCATCAACTTCACCAACACATTCCACCCTGACCTTAAATTTACCTGGACCATCTCTGACACCTCCCTCCCCTTCCTGGACATCTCCATCTCCATTAATGACGACCGACTTGACACCAACATTTTTTGCAAACCCACCGACTCCAACAGCTACCTGGATTACACCTCTTCCCATCCTACCTCTTGCAAAAATGCCATCACATATTCCCAATTCCTCTGCCCCCGCTGTATCTGCTCCCAGGAGGGGCAGTTCCACCACAGAACACACAGATGGCCTCCTTCTTTACAGACCGCAATTTCTATTCTCACGTGGTTAAAGATGCCCTCCAACGCATCTCGTCCACATCCCGCATCTTCGCCCTCAGACCCCATCCCTCCAACTGTAACAAGGACAGAACGCCCCTCGTGCTCACCTTCCACCCTACCAACCTTCACATAAACCAAATCATCCACCGACATTTCCGCCACCTCCAAATGGAGCCCACTACCAGGGATATATTTACCTCCCCATCCTTTTCTGCCTTCCACAAGGACCATTCCCTCCGTGACTGCCTGGTCAGGTCCACGCCCCCCTACAACCCACCCTCCCAACCTGGCACCTTCCCCTGACACCGCAGGAATTGTAAACCTGCGCCCACACCTCCTCCCTCACCTCCATCCAAGGCCCTGAATGAGCCTTCCACATCCATCAAAGTTTTACCTGCACATCCATCATTTATTATATCCGTTGCTCCCGATGCGGTCTCCTCTACATTGGGGAGACTAGACGCCTCCTAGCAGAGCGCTATAGGGAACATCTCTGGGACATCCGCACCAATCAACCACACCGGCCTGTGGTCCAATATTTCAACTCCCCCTCCGACATGGAGGTCCTGGGTCTTCTTCACCGACGTTCTGTCACCACCTGATGCCTGGAGGAAGAACGCCTCATCTTCCACCTCGGAACACTTCAACCCCAGGGCATCAATGCGGACTTAAACAGTTTCCTCATTTCCCCTTCCCCCACCTCACCCCAGTTCCAAGCTTCCAGCTCAGCACTGTCCCATGACTTGTCCGACCTGCCTATCTTCTTTTCCACCTATCCACTCCACCCTCCTCCCTGAACTATCACCTTCATCTCCTCCCCCACTCACCTATTGTTCTCTGCTACTTTCTCCCCACCCCACCCTCCTCTCTACCCTTCAGGCACTCTGTCTTTATTCCTGAAGGGCTTTTGCCCGAAACTTTGATTTTACTGCTCCTCACATGCTGCCTGAACTGCTGTGCTCTTCCAGCACCACTAATCCAGAGAAATCTCGTTGTCTATGCACATAGACCACTGAAAGTTACCACCCAGATTGATAGGGTTGTTAAGAAGGCATACGATGTGTTAGCTTTTATTGGTGGAGGGATGGAGTTTTGGAGCCATGAGGTCACGCTGCAGCTGTACTAAATTCTAGTGCGGCAGCACTTGGAGTATCACATTCAGTTCTGGTCACCGCATTACAGGAAGCATATGGAAGCTTTGGAAAAGGATTCAGAGGAGATTTGCTGGGATATTACCTGGTATGGAGGGAACCACTTACGAAGAATACCTGAGTGACTTGAGGCTGTTTTCGTAAGATCGAAGAAGGTTGAGAGGTGGCTTAACTGAGACATACCCGATAGTCAGAGAGTTAGATAGGGTGGACAGTGAGAACCACTTTCTTGGGAATGTGTTGGCTACCACGAGCGGACATATTGAGGGGTGATAGATTCAGGACAGATTTCAGAGATACTTTCTTTATTCAGAGAGTAGTAGGGGCGTGGAACAGTCTGCTTGCAACAGTCATCGACTCTCCATCTTTAACGGCATTAAAATATTCATTGGATAGACATATGGATGAAAATGGAATAGTGTCTGCTACATGGGCTTCAGATTGGTTTCTCAGGTCGGAGCAGTATGGAGGGCTGTTGGGCCTGTACTAGGTTTGAGTCACAGAGTAATAGAGATGTACAGCATTGGAAACATATCCTTTGATCCAACTTGTCCATGCCGACCAGATATCCAAATTCAATCTAGACCCATCTGCCAGCACCTGGCTCATACCAAACCCTTCCTATTCATTTGCCGGTCCAGATGCCATTCAGTTTTGCAACTGTACTAGCCTCCACCACATCCTCTGGTAGCTCATTCCATTCACATACCGCCCTCTGCATGAAAACGTTGCCCCTTAGCTCTCTTTTGTTGTATCTTTTCTCCCTCACCCTAAATATATGCGCTCTATTTCTGGACTCCTCCAGCTCAGGGAACAGACTTTGTTTATTTATTCTACCCATGCTCCTCATGATTTTATAAACCATTATATGGTCACCCTTCAGCCTCCGGCTCTCCAGGGAAAACAGCCCTAACCTATTCAACTTCTCCCTTTAGCTCAAATCCTCCAATCCTGGCAACATTCTTGCATCCTTTTCTGAACCCTTTCAAGTTTCACAACATCTTTCCAATAGGAAGGAGACCAGAATTGCACCCAATATTCCCACAGTAACCTAACCAATATCCTGTACAGCCTCAACATGACCTCCCAACCCCTGTACTCAATTCTCCCACCAATAAAGTATAGCATACAAAGCATCTTCTTCGCGATCCTATCTACCTGCGACTCCACTTTCAACGAGTTATGAACCTGCTCTCCAAGGTTTGTTTGTTCAGCAACACTCCCTAGGACCTGACCATTAAGTGCAGTAATGTTCAGTGCTCTGTGCATTATTTTAAAAAAGACTCATCAAGGACCAAAGCCAATATTTGTGTGTAGAACCACAGGATTACAACGAGGTTCTTAATGGATGCTTCTCCTGGTGGGACAGAAAACCTGTTGCTGGTATATTGATAGTACACTCTCCCTTGAGGCATGGTTGAAGTAACTGGCTATCATGTACAGCAGGGTACTCTCTCTCAAGAATATTTGTCGCAGTGTATACTTCAGCAAGTGGGGTCTTCAGTTATGTATGGGTTGGGATGTGAACTGCTGCCAGGTTAGCAGAGTTAGCCAACCTACAACATGTTGTAGGGATAACAATTCACCTTTAAATACTGAAACATCCGGGGAGCAGTGATGTGACAGGATCTTCATGTTCAAGCACCAAGGCATGTTGATCAGAAAGCCCTTTGCATTTCCCAAGGACTCCAAATAGTGAACCTTGTGAATTTAAAAACCCTCAAGTTGTAAGTCAAAATGAGGTGAAGGACGAATGAGCTATTTCTCCTTGGTAGGTGAGTCTAGATTTAAGGTCTTCCAGCTTATTTTCCAGAGCCTGTACATCTGCCACAAGTATGTGAGGACAGGGACTTCAGTCTCAACTGGAGGCCAGCATTTCTCCCACTTTTCCTGGGTAATTGGCTATGTGTTTTCAAACTTGGCAGTCTCAGTGGATGGGATGATGTTCCAGAAGGGAAATGGATGCACCTGATGTGATCCTTGCCATTGGTTTGAGAAGGTGACTATGGAAGTGGATGAGGGTAAAGCAGTAGATGTTGTGTATATGGATTTTAGTAAGGCGTTCGATAAGGTTCCCCATGGTAGGCTAATGCTAAAACTTCGGAGGTATGGCATTGAGGATACATTAGAGGTTTGGATTAGGAATTAGCTGGCTGGAAGGAGACAGAGGGTAGTAGTTGATGGATTATGTTCATCTTGGAGCGCAGTTACTAGCGGTGTACCACAAGGATCTGTTTTGGGACCATTGCTTTTTGTTATCTTTATAAATGATCTAGAGGAAGGACTTGAAAGCTGGGTAAGCAAGTTTGCGGATGACACAAAAGTCGGTGGAGTTGTGGATAGTGAGGAAGGAAGTGGTAGGTTACAGCGGGATATAGATAAGTTGCAGAGCTGGGCGGAAATGTGGCAAATGGAATTCAATGTAGCTAAGTGCGAAGTCGTTCACTTTGGTAGGAATAACAAGATGATGGATTACTGGGCTAATGGTAGGCTACTTGGTAGTGTGGATGAGCAGAGGGATCTTGGTGTCTATGTACACAGATCTCTGAAAGTTGCCACCCAGGTAAATAGTGCTGTGAGGAAGGCATATGGTGTACTGGGCTTTATTGGCAGAGGAATTGAGTTCCGGAGTCCTGAGGTCATGTTGCAGTTGTATAAGACTCTGGTGAGGCCTCATCTGGAGTATTGTGTGCAGTTTTGGTCGCCATACTATAGGAAGGATGTGGAAGCTTTAGAACGAGTGCAGAGGAGGTTTACCAGGATGTTGCCTGGAATGGTAGGAAAATCTTATGAGGAAAGGCTGAGGCACTTGGGGCTGTTCTCATTGGAGAAGAGAAGGTTTAGGGGAGATCTGATAGAAGTGTATAAGATGATTAGGGGTTTAGATAGGGTAGATACTAAGAACCTTTTACCGCTAATGGAGTCAGGTGTTACTAGGGGACATAGCTTTAAATTAAGGGGTGGTAGGTATAGGACAGATGTTAGGCGTAGATTCTTCACACAGCGGGTTGTGAGTTCATGGAATGCCCTGCCCGTATCAGTGGTGAACTCTCCTTCTTTATGTTCATTTAAGCGGGCATTGGATAGGCATTTGGAAGTTATTGGGCTAGTATAGGTTAGGTAGGACTCGGTCGGCGCAACATCGAGGGCCGAAGGGCCTGTACTGCGCTGTATCCTTCTATGTTCTATGTTCTATGTTCTATTGGTTGTGGCTTTGGCCTTTCTGGAGGTCTTGTTAGCAGTATGCTCAGGCCTCACTGTTAGGGCTGCACATCATTGTTAGGTGTTTGGGTCCATTCTATGGAGCCAGGTTGCCGATCGACTCCAGGGCGGACTTCAAGAAAGTGAGAAGTGATTGTCCACGTCATTGTCGCAGTTGTAGTTGAAACGCCGTCAATTCACACAGTCAGGCGTTCCTGAAGTCCTAGTCTCTATCTGGTCAGATCTTAAATGCTGCCAGATGTGGCTCTGCATTTAAGTAGTATTATGGCTATCATGTTCATGGAAGGTAGACCATAGAACAGTACAGCACAGGGACAGACCTTTGAGCCACCATGTCTGTGCAGACAATGATGCCATTATAATCTAAATGCGTCTGTTTGCACATGGCCCATATACCCCTAAACCCTGCCTCTCATGTGCCTGTCTAAATGCTGCTCTTTCATCTGATTCTACCACCTCCCCCTGGCAGCAAGTTCAGGATATTTACCACCTTCTGTGTAAAAGAAAGTGACTTGCCTTTCTGTATAAAATTCCCTTTCTCCTGTTAAAACCATTGCCCCCAGTATTTGAGATTTCCTTTCAGGGAGACAAAAACAAGCTCTGAATATCCAAGCTGTGCATGCATCTCAGATTTGTATATAATTCTGTCAGTTTGTTCCTCAGTCTCCTGCAGCCACGTGAAAATAATCCAAGTTAGTTCAACATTATCGTTGCTGCCCACAAATCCAGGTAACAAACTTGTTAGCCTCTCTTGTGCCCTCGACAAACCTTCTGCATTGTTTCCCTTGTGTGGTGACCATAACTGCTTACAATGCTTGATTATGGTCCAAATAAATATATTTTTACAGCAGAAATATGTTTCGCGCCATTTTATACTCAACGCACAGACTAATGAGTGCAAGCATGCCATACATTTATTGACGCACTGACTCACTTGTTATACACATCCAGGACCTTCTGCCACAAAACCCATCGGTATGTCCATCATGATAAGGGCCTTTCCATTTTCTACAGATGTTTCTCTGCAACTTGACTTCCAAAGGTGAATCACTTCACATTTGCCCGGGTTAAAATCTATCTGCCATTTCTCCTCTCAATTTTTTCAATTGATCTGTGTCTTCCTGTGTCATTTTATAACCTTAGTCACTATTAAACTCGACACATTCTCATGTCATCTGCAAACTTTGTTTGCAGACAACCTACACTTTCACCCAAATGATTTCAACATAAGCGTATGCATATTATTTAGCTGCAGATATAGCTACGGGCATGTCGATTTATTTAGATATGTTTGTGTTTATGCATATGTGCATGTGTATCTGTTTACATGTGTAGACGCTTGCTTGCTAAGAGGAAGCTTCATTTTCAACGTTTGATCACCATACTAGGCAACATCATCAGTAAGCCTCTGGTGAAGCTTACTGGAGTTAGTGACCTGCTTTCTGTCTGCACCTAGTGACTCTAGCCACCCTACCGTACATCAAACACTTTTCACCTCCTCGGCATCTTAGTAGCTCACAAACCATCTCCCGCACTGAAACAGCTACTGATACATTTAAAGGACCCTGTTCCCACAGCCAGCAGAAGGAACGTTATTCACAAAGTACCCTGCAAACTGGCAGGGCACGAGCCATCAGGCTACATGACCAACAACGAGCCACCAAAAGACATGACCAAATGCCACAAGTATCCACACATACAGATGAAGAGGATCACCAGTTTGATTGGGAAAGTATATCCATCCTGGGTCAGGGTACGCGGAAACAGATGTGGGAATTCAGAAAGGTCAGGCAGTCAAACCTCAGATCCTTTAACAAACATTTAGTTCGGGCCCAACCTCTCAGAAACAGAATGGGAAAAGTTATCACCTACCACAACAAACCAAGATACATAAATAAAAAGTAGGACAGAACACCAACGCTTCATTGGAGGCTCATTGATGATATTTATGAGAATGGTGACAACCCTTCTGAGAACAAATCCACAAGCTCAGCAAGCTAACTTTCAATCTGATAAAAGATATCTTTTACACATCCGTTGCATGGAGCGGAATATCAGCTTATTTCTCGGCATTTCATGGCATTAACTCTGCTCAACATGCAAGTGAATCCTGCCGATGTAGGTACCATGAGATACCGAGAGTGATCAGAGAGGCTGCAATGTCAACAGCACCGACTGGTTGTATGGTGCTGGCATCGAGAACAGACAGAAGAGCTAGATAACTGGAGGAAGACTGTTAAACTGTGAACGTTTCCTTTGTAACCTAGTTTACTCTATGGGAAACTTTAGTTAAAACTTCTGCCAATTAATTTAATTTTCTAATATTCTATGAAGGGATACTTAACTTTTGAACTTTTGTTTCTCTTATTAATTTGTATCTAAACCCTCCTGAGACATGTACCTTGGCATCTAAGATGGCATCACGTGTGGCAATATCATATAACTTTCACTTTACACCTGTACTTCTATACCTGACTTCACTTAACAAATCAAATCTCAAAAATCGCTTTTTCAGCATTAATTAGAAGATGGGACATATTGCAGCAGTAAACGTGATATGACCATGCAAAATTGAGAGAGTGGCTGAAGTTATTACAGTGATACGGCGCTTAAGTTGAGCGTAGCACAAATAGAGCAAAGCTCTGCCGCTTTTAAAGTTGTGTTATTGTTAGAAAAGAGAGTTGAGACCTTCAGTCAGAGACCTTCAGTCCCTCCTTCAGCAGGGAGGAGAGTGGAGCTGTCACTACAGCCAGACCATCCATGACCTTATTAAATTTTGGTACTACTGTATCAGCTGGACAAATAGCATTGGTTTTAGCTCACATAGTTGCACTTTAGTCTGAGAACGCAGTTTGACAATATCAAATATAATTTTGTCGAATGTGCCCGAGTTAGTTATTGGAAAAAAAGGCAAACTTTATTCCACATTGCCACCTGTGGAGACGCAAATGAGAAAAAGGTGTTTTGGGTGGAAAGGAGCTGTAGGTTTGAGGTTACAATTATATCGACAATGATTGTACTGAACGAAAGTTAAAGTTATTTCGCGTCCAACTTCCTGAATTCCAGTGATTTGTGATGCACTTTATCTTAATTTTTCATAAAACGTCTTTTCAAGTTATTAATTAATTTCATACCATATCGTTTCAAGTGAACTCTGAACCATTTCTGAACAAGCTTCTTGTTCCCTCATATCCCGCCTTTCATTTGCTTTCTGTTCGGCACAGCACTCACTGTGGCCCACCCGCACTGAGTACATCTTCTTTACAAAGAATCCTCACATCACAGCGAGACAGCTATGTGTCCAGGGAGCCAGCTTCAGGCGGAGCCTGCATGGGGTAATGCCTATGTGAACGACTAAGTGGAGTGTACGGATCAAATCAACATTGAAAGGGGACATAAGGAATCAACCTCCTGTGGTGGGCCCCTCTTGTGAAATGTATTGATGGACACTGCATCCTCCGATTCAAGGACTCTGATTACCTGGCTTCCATGAATAATTCTTGAAATATTGACTTCTGGAATTCCAATGTAATTATTCACCAGCTGCTCCGTTGAAAGCTCGGATGATTTTTAACATCTGGGTATGGGCATCTGGGAGACGCTTTTTTCATGTTACCAACTTGTTGATTGAGGTTTTAATGCATTAAAGCTAAACAAGTCTTAAAATTTTGTTTGCAGCACAACACGCCTCACACAAGGTGATATTTTTCAAGCTCTTGTATTTCTAAGATCTTGCAAAGTTGCAAAATAAGTAAGACCATAAGACTATACGGTTTCGGAGTGGATGTAAGGCTATTCGATAAACTGAATCCACTCCGCCATGCAATCATGGTTGATAGGCATTTCTTAATTGTTTGCGAGATTAAAAATTTATCAATGTTTGCATTGAAGACATTTAACATCCCGGCCTCCACTGCGCTCCGTGGCAGAGAATGCCACAGGCCCACCACTCTCTGGCTGAAAAAGAATGTCTTCTCATTTCCATTTTAAATTGACCCCCTCTAATTGTAAGGCTCTGCCCAAGAGTCCTTGCATCCCCGCCTGACGGAAACAATTTCCCAACCTCCACCATTTCTAATCTGTGCATTATCTTATACGTTTCTATTAGATCTCCCCTCAACCTTCTGAACTCTAATGAATACAATCCCAGGATCCTTAGCCGCTCCTCATATGATAGGCCTACTATTCCAGGGATCATCCTTGTGAATCTCCACTGGACATGGTCCAGTGCCAGTATGTCCTTCCTGAGGTGATGGGACAAAAATTGGACACAATATTCCAAATGCGGCCTAACCAGAGCTTTATAAAGTCTCAGTAGCACATCACTGCTTTTATATTCCAACCCTCTTGAAATAAATGACAACATTACATTTGCTTTCTTAACCACGGACCCAACCTTCATGTCACCTTTTAGAGAGCCTTGTACTAGCACTCACAGATCCCTTTGGACTTTGGCTTTAGGAATTTTCTCACCGTTTATAAAATGTCCATGCCTGTGGTTTTTGCTCCAAAGTGCAAATGTAAGCATTAGTGATGTGCCTTCATTACAGTGTATACACACACACGCAGATTGGAGGTGGAGGAGGGAAGCAAGCTTCCATAACCAGATATGACCAATTAATATATAAATGATCATTTTTAGTTAACTAATAAATACCGTCGTGAAGTTCAAGAGAGAACTTTTCTTTTTTCATTGAACTAACTGGGAGAATTCTTGTCCAGTCACTGATCAGAAACGAAATGCATCTGATCCTCTCTTGAATAATACTGATTGATGTGTTAAATTTGACTGGCATATTTTTTCAGAATTATTAGCCACAATTTCCACTATCTCCAGCGGTATCCAAGCACCCGACACATATTTCCTTCTCTATTGTCGGCCTTCCGCAAAAACCATTCCCTCTGGGACACTCTGGACTGTTCCTCATCCACTGCCAACATATCCCCCCACGCCCAGCGCGTCATGCCACCTTTCCCTACAACCACAGAAGCTGTAACACCTGCCCTGTCTTCGATGTCCTGACCGAAGAAAGCCAGCTTGTTGCATGCCTTCATGGCCACGGTGTCTGGAGACCTTTACTCCAAATCCCTCTCCATGTCAATGAGGCTAAGAGTTCTGCCATTTATTCTACACTTAATAGTGTAAATACTGCATCAAATTACATTTTCTGGATCAGGGTTCATCTGCCATTTCTCTACATAAATCTGCAATCTGTCTCTATGCCCTTTGACAATTCTAACCAATATCTGCAAATGCAACAATTTTTGTGTCATCTACAAACTTACAAATCGGATCACCCACCCGCAGCTTCCTTCAGATCATTTAAAAGGAACTAAAACAAACAAAAGGTCCCAGCATTGATTTCAGCGAAATACCTCAAGTTACCTTTCTCTGTTCCAAAATAAATCACACTTCCACCACAACTCTGTGACCAAGCCCTTTCATCTAATCAGCACACATCGGAACCCACTAGAATCTCCATTTTGTGGCAGCCTCTCGTGGGTACTTTATCAAATGCCTTCTTCAAATCCATGTGGAAAACATCCACTGCCTTTCCCTCATTAATCAGTCTTATCCCCTTCTTAAGAAAACAAAATCAGGTTGGTGCGAGATGAATGTCTCGTCAGAAACCCATGCTGCCTATCAGTAAGAAATCAATTGTGTATGAATCTGGTCACTCAGTCTGTTCTCTAACAGCTTCCCCAGCTCTGAAATCAGCCTCACCAACTCCAGAATAAAAATCCAGATTATCTCTGTTTCCTATTTAAACAAAGGAAGAAAATATCGGCCATTCTCCAGCTCTCTGGATCCTCGCAGGATAGTGAAGAAGGTGTATAGTATGCTTTCCTTTTTGATCATAGCATTGAGTATAGGAGTTGGGAAGTCATTTTGGGGCTGTACGTGACATTGGTTAGGCCACATTGGAATATTACATGCAACTCTGGTCTCCTTCCAATTGGAAATATGTTGTGAAACTTGAAAGCGTTCAGAACAGACAAACCCATGTTTCTGGGCTGGCACAGTGATTAAATGGTTAGCACTGCTGCCTGACAGCACCAAGGACCCAGCCTTGGGCAACTGTCTGTGTGGAGTTTGCATGCTCTCCCCGTGTCTGCGTGGGTTTCCTCTGGTTACCTCCCACAGTCCAATGATGTGCTGTTCAGGTGAATTGGTCATGCTAAATTACACCATAGTCTGAGGTGCATTAGTCAGAGGGATATGGGTCTGGGTGGGTTACTCTTCAGAGGGTCCGTGTGGACTTCCTGGGCAGAAGGGCTTCTTTCCACACTGCAGTGAATCGAAGCTAAAAGATGTTGCCAAGGTTGGAGGGTTTGAGCAGTACCGAGAGCCTGGGGCTGGGGCTGTTTGCCTTGGGTCTTCAGAGATTGAAGGGTTTTCTGACAGAGGTTTAAAAAATCATGAAGGGCATGGATAGGGTAAATGGAAGAGGTCACTTTTATGGATTGGAGGAGTCCCAAACTAGATGGCACAGCATTAGGGAGAGAGGTGATAGATTGAATATGGAATTAAGTAGCAACTTTTTCACATAAAGCTTGCTGCGTGAAAGAGCTGCCAGAAGAATTGATGGAGGCTGGTACAATAACAATGGTTAAAAAGCACCCAGTTCTGTACATGAATAGGAGCAGCTTTTTTTTTCGGGATATGGGCCACGTGCTGGCTATTGGGAGTAGTTTAATTTAGGGTATCTGGTTGGCGTGGACGAGTTGGACTAAAGGGTGTGTTTCTATGCTGGGCGCCTTCATTACTCTATGAATCATGAATGATCCATATACCGTAAGCTAGCCACCTCCAACATACACACTGGCTCATTAACCACGTGTTCAATATACTATGTCTCTGTTCCTCGCCTGAGGAGCACGTTGTACGGGAAGTAATCGGGAGATTGCTACCCAAGACTTCCTGATTTTTAGACATAACTCTCTGAATTGTCTTTGCAAAACTTCCTGCAATGCCAGCCTTGCCAATGTGGACAATGATTTCTGTCTGCCCGCCCGTTTTAGTTTGCCCCGAAGTCTCGTTTGCATTTCTTTCAAAACCACCACAACAACCAAGTTCAAAGTTATATATATCACTTATCAAACTGGGCTCCCTTCTGGAATTTGATTTGTGATTGCATTAGCTATGCGTAGAACAGTTTCAAAGGTTTACATCCTTTGACATCAAACAATTTCCTTCCTTTTCATGTTTAATCACTAAAACTAATTTACCTCACGTACTGAGCATTTTCTTTCCATTTTGGGCAGGGTCTATTGCATTAGTTGCCATTAGCATGAATATTGTTGCATTCACTTGTGTTTTTTTAACTATAAGGTCTGCACCAGGTGCAAACGATGATCCGAAATAGTTGTGTCTCTCGTGGTGTACATCAGATATAAATAGGTGCATCACAATCCTTATTTCAGAAGCAAGAGGGCACCAATTCATTACTCTTATTAAAAATGCATGCTCCTGCTAAAGCGCCGGTATTTGTACTTTATTACTCTGGACTTACAGATTTTGGAGTTCCAGGTAAATTATGAGGAATCAGTATACTTGGCAGAGTGATGTTTAACATCTTGGAGTGCAGTTACTAGCGGTGTTCCACAAGGATCTGTTTTGGGACCATTGCTGTTTGTCATTTTTATAAATGACCTAGAGGAGGGGCTTGAAGGCTGGGTGAGCAAGTTTGCGGATGACACGAAAGTCAGTGGAGTTGTGGACAGCGAAGAAGAATGTGGCAGGTTACAGCGGGATATAGATAAGTTGCAGAGCTGGGCAGAAAGGTGGCAAATGGAGTTCAATGTAGTTAAGTGTGAAGTCATTCACTTTGGTAGGAGTAACAAGAAGATGGATTACTGGGCTAATGGTAGGCTACTTGCTAGTGTGGATGAGCAGAGGGATCTTGGTGTCCATGTACACAGATCTCTGAAAGTTGCCACCCAGGTAAATAGTGCTGTGAAGAAGGCATATGGTGTACTGGGCTTTATTGGTAGAAGAATTGAGTTCCGGAGTCCTGAGGTCATGTTGCAGTTGTATAAGACTCTGGTGCAGCCTCATCTGGAGTATTGTGTGCAGTTTTGGTCACCATACTATAGGAAGGATGTGGAGGCAGTGGAACGAGAGCAGAGGAGGTTTACCAGGATGTTGCCTGGCATGGTAGGAAGATTGTATGACGAAAGGCTGAGGCACTTGGGGCTGTTCTCATTGGAGAAAAGAAGGTTTAGGGGAGATTTGATAGAGGTGTACAAGATGATTAGGGGTTTAGATAGGGTTGACAATGAGAACCTTTTTCCGCTAATGGAGTCAGCTGTTACTAGGGGACACAGCTTTAAATTAAGGGGTGGTAGGTATAGGACAGATGTTAGGGATAGATTCTTTACTCAGCGGGTTGTGAGTTCATGGAATGCCCTGCCAGTAGCAGTGGTGGACTCTCCCTCTTTATGGTCATTTAAGCGGGCATTGGATAAGCATATGGAGGTTATTGGGCTAGTGCAAGTTAGGTAGGCTTCGGTCGGCACAACATCGAGGGCCGAAGGGCCTGTACTGAGCTGTATTTTTCTATGTTCTATGTTCTATGTGTTCATAAAATAGCTGGGAATTTATTATAATCTGCGGCGTCTGATAAACTTCTAATTTAATCAGTTGAGCTTTGAAAGTCCACTATAAGTTTTTGTTTTTTAATGTATTTAAACCTACATTAAGGTGACTCCCCGAGACAAAGAACAGTGAAAATCAATGGCTTTCCTTCTCGATTCGATGCATATTTACTTTATGGTCACAACCTGGTTCCCTCAGATATTTTTTGCAGACATGTCACCACTCAAATTTACTTTGTATTATTTACATGATTCCTTTACTGACATGGTTCCCATATTTTCCTGGAATATATGTACCATTGGCTGTTTCACATCTTATCCAACCCTGGATACTCTTCAAAAAGTTTTGGTTAAGTTGTTGTTTTCGAACCACTTTAGTACATTTGGTACACTTACACCGAAATGTAGTTATGGAAGTATTTACAAGATAGTGACATGGGCTTTGGTGAATTCAATCTTAGCCAGTTTTACCGTCAAACCTGCTATCAGCAAAAGCAAAGTGTTGAGGTTTTGATTTCTTATCTGCTTCCTCTTTCACTGTATGCTGTGATTACTAAATGCTGTCTCGTCAACTATTTATCCTTCCTCGAAATTTGGACACATATTCAGCAGACTTGGTCTCTGAATTCTGACTCATCAATTTCTCCTTAATCAACTTTAGTGATATTCTGCCATCATGCTCAAAAACCTAATTCAAATGAAGCAAAGTTCGTGTATCTCCAATGGGGAAAAAAAAACTTAAATCGAATTCCCTTTTCCGAATCATTTGGATAGTCTTGAGTGAAGCTCTCAACATGGTATTGAATGTCTGATGCCACGTTTCTCCCATTCCCTGCGATTCTGGGTGGTATGCAATGGTTTGAATTGTTTTATTCCTAAGCTTTCCATAACTTCCTTGAATAATGTTGTTGTACATTTTAAACCTTGATTTGATTGCAGCTCAATCTGGAAAACTTTGACCAACTCCTTTACAATACTTCCAGCTGATATAATGTGTAATAGAATGGCCTCTGGAAATCTAGTGGACATAGCCATTATTGTTAACAAATACTGATTCCCACATTTTATTTTAGGCAGGCGTCCTAGGCAATCAATTAAGAAACTTGGAAAAGAATTGTCAAATTAAAGAATGGGTATTACATATGCTGGTTTTATAGCTGTCTGACATTTTCCACTTACCGGACAGGTATGACATGTCTGGCAAAATTTACCTCCATCATTATGCAGTCCACGCCAGTAAAAATGTTCTTGTATTTTATATTGAGATTTTATTAACCATAAATGACCTCCTACTGTTAATTCGTGTGCTACCCGCAATATCTCCTTTCTGTAACGCTCCAGCAATACATCATGTTGAACTCCTGTCCAATTCTTATCAGCCTGATTATGGGATTGTCTCCATTTCCTCATCAAGATCTCATTTTAAGCACTTAGTGATGAACACAGAATCTTCTCTCATGAATGATTTTTGACTCAATTGCTTCCATTTTATTTTAATCATTCGGCTGTAAATTAATTTTCCTGAGCTGAAAATATTGACTTTCTCCTCCACTTGTTTTGTCTCAAGCACTGGAGAAAAAATATTTTTGATAATTCTATTGAATTCCTTACCTGTATTCTTTGATTCCTCCTTCCTATTCAACTGGTAAAATTGTGGTCTTGTTACCGTATAGTTGTGGAAGAAACTCTGGATATGCTTTCAATAATGCCTACGTTTTCTGATATTCCACTAGTTTTTCAGCCAAGGTTGGCTGCACTCCTACCAGTGACCCAGAAATATCATCAGCAAGGACACATTGTATTCCTGGAGCTGAAAGTTCCTTCAGTATTCCCACCACCACTTCTCCACTTTTCACTGGTCAGTCGAACCTCACTCTACGCAATGAATTAATTCTTGTCTCACCATAAATTCAATGTACTACACTTTTTTTTCTGGCAATAGTTACATTTCTCCTCATCTCTCAACATCAAGGATTACCAAGATCCCGTATCTCTTTAAACTGTAATTCCTTTACCTGCTGCGACTGGCCTATGTGGGGAAACCTGGCCTTTGCAATTAAATGGTATCAGAAGATCAGACACTTCCTCAAGGGGCAACTTCTGACTAGGTTGGACATTCAGGTGCTGCTTTTCAACTTCAACTGTGCTTTCCTTTACCATTTTGGTAACATTCACAAACTATACTGTTTTCCTTCTTCTGCCTTCCCAGGGTTTATTTTTCACACCTATCAATAATGTGACTTTATGTGGCCGAATTAGCTTTTTAACTTCTCTCTACCCTTCATGGCTTTCTTTTTTGCCCTTTCTAAGCTAAATTTATTATTTTCACTGAAATCGACTTTCCCCTTAACGACATGAGGACTTGTGGTATCTCAATTTTCTATCCCTCATTGATTGAAATTGATGTTGGAAGCCAAACTTTGCTGTATGAACCAACTCATATTCCTCAGCCATTTCAGCTGCTCATCTTGCTGATTTACCTCCTGCTCTTCCACTTCATTCTCACTGTCGCAGGAAGAACTTTTGAAACACCGAAAATAATCGTCTATCTCAGAGCGTCATATGATTGACCTATTTTTAACATCCTTATTCACCTATCAATATTACTTTGTTTGATCCTATCAAACTTATAGCTGGTTTGACCAGGGTCCCTGCTTAGAATCTTGAAACGTTGTCTATTGGCCTCTGGCACATGCTCATATGCACGTAAAATGGTTTTCTTTACGTCCTCATACTCCCTAGATTCCTCCAATGACAGTAATGCAAACACCTCACCAGATCTACCTCACAGCTTTGTTTGGATCGATAAAACTCCTGTGGTCTCTGGCCACTTCATTTGTTCAGTCACCTTGTGAAATGAAATGAGAAAGCATTATACGTCCCTCCTCTTAAAGTTATGCCACGTTTGGATGTGTTTAATCCGATCCTACCAGGTATTCGACTACGAGGACTTGGTCATCTTTACTATCTTGCAGAGTAAGCCTACCTTCTACATTCATCTCCTTTCTAAGAAACAGACTTTCCTCTGTAAACGCAAATTACTGACTTTCTGACTCCCTCTCTCACATTATGCTCTCTTGTTTTCCCCTTCTTCTCTCTTTTTTCTCCATTTCTTTGCTCTCTTTCTCCAGTTCTTCTCCTAGGGCCTTCCTTTTGTGTTTTGCTAAAGCGATCCGATGCATTTATTTTTGATCTGCCAGGGCAATTCATTTTTCATCTCGTCCCTCTGCTTTTAACTGTCCTTTAAACTTGTTGATTTTCTTTTCATGTTCAAGCTGCACTATCTGCAATTGAATTTGAGCCATTTCCAAAGATTCTGGTAGCATTTCCAGCAAATGTAAATGTTGAGCTGTTTCTGTAATTACCTCGCTGTTCCTCACAGATGTAGACAATTTTAACTCCAACTTGTCTGCCATTTCCAGCAGGTTTGTCTCGCTCTCCTTTTCAAAACCCCCAAAGTCACTTCTTCCACCACCAGAAAACCCCAAAAGACTGAAAGACGTATTATTACATTAACTGATGTTTAAATCAACAGAATTCAGGCCCGGAAATAAAGGCATTAAAACATGCCAGTCGCTGTCTTCAAGTTCAACAACCCTACGGTGTCTGGGTGGACAAAAAAACCGGCTTGTATTACACAACATTCGATCTCAGTTAAGCTGTGGCACTTGCACTTAATGGGCTCCAATCGGCTGGAGCAGCCCACTTGTCCAATTTTGGGAGCAGAGACATGAAGTTAGAGAAGAGGTCTGGGAACTCGAAGGAGCAAAATGATTCAGATGACTAGTTGCTGGAGGTCAAATAATTCAGTCCCTCGTTATCAAAACAGGAAATCCCCAGGGTAGTGTGATCAGAGCAAGCACATTAAGGTCCCTCCATCAAAGTGGGGTCGATGGTACTAACTTCACAATGTGACAGAAGCCTGCCACTGACTTTACATTTAAGCCATTGGTCTCTTGGGACCGTTTTCATCTTCACTTATATTTCAATCATCGGTCATGCTAACAAGGCAGGGCTGCTTCACTGTCATTTGTTTCACACCATTGGCCGTCATGACCATCTCCTTTCCTTCTTCCCTGAGCACTTTATTCCAACCACTCTTAACCTTACCACGAGAAAACAAGACAAGAGATTACCAGGCCTCAAAGGATGACTCAACGTTCCATATCAGATATTTCTGGGAAATATTTTTCTCCTTTGTTTTTGGGGACAATAGTGGAGGAGTGTTTGGGGGAATGCATTACATTAGTTTTTTAAAATTAGATTTGATTACTTACAGTGTGGAAACAGGCCCTTCAGCCCAACAAGTCCTCACTGATCCTCCGAACAGCAACCCCCCCAGACCCATTGCCCTACATTTACGCCTTCACCTAACACTACAGGCAATTTAGCATGGTCAATTCACCTAACTTGCACATTTTTCGACTGTGGGAGGGAACCGGAGCACCTGGAGGAAGGCCACGCAGACACGGGAAGAACATGCAAACTCCACATAGTTCAAAACTATTCACATATTAAATAGGGATAGTAACGAAACAGTCATTGTCTTTCTCCCAGAAAACCATAACAACATGAACTACAATCCTCCAAGATATACCTCATTAGGATCGTCATCTTCATCAGTAACAACACCCATGAACACCAGACAGACCAGGATATAGGTCTGGAGGCCTCATTCATTTTTCCATCGCACATTGCTAATTGAAACGCTGCAAATAGTTGAATTATTATAACCATGGTCTGTTCGAATGAAGTCAATGGAAATTCATCGTCAGGGCCAACTGAAACATCGAGGTGTGTAACAGACACAGGAGAGCATCGCACTTTTATTTGAAGAAGGTATGTACAACCAGCACCTGCAGTAATGGACACCGAAGGACCATCCTGCCATCCACATGCCAATGCCTTTTTCGGTCAGATGGACTTGGTTGATCGAGCCTGAATGATCAATTAGTGAACAGTGAAGATCCTCCCAAAAGGGTGTGAAGACATTGGAATATAAAAACTGTGACCAAGCCATGCTCAGTGCGGTAAATCGAGAACAACCACTGAGAAGAAAAGACTCCTGATTTCTTCAGGAGAAAACCAAACAAGCTCACGACGTGAAGTAAAACCAAGTTCTTACGTGGTGGTATGTGATCATAGAATCTTTACAGCGTGGGAACAGGCCATTCGGCCCAAGAAGTCCATACTGACGTTTTGAAGAGTATCCAACCCAGATCCATTTTCCGATACTGTCATTTGACATTTTTCATGCCTCATGCATCTAACCAGCACACATTTTGGACAATTATCATGGCCAATTCACCTGGCCTGCACATTTTTGGAGTGTGATAGGAAACCGCAGCACCCAGAGAAGATCCACACAGACATGGGGAGAATGTGCAAATATCATGCAGGCAGGTGGTCGAGGTTGGAATCAAATCTGAGTCCATGGCGCTGTGAGGCGTCAGTGCTAACCTTAGGATCAATGGTACCTCATCTAGAATTACGTTAAAGTCTAGATAGACTTGTCAAGTAAATCATTAGTCTATAGCACATTTTGTTGTTAGAGTATTAATTCTGTAAAATAAATAAATATTCATGTTTCTAATGATTAAGATTCATCTCACTGTTCTTTTGCTGGTGCATGAATTAAGAAAAGAAAACACTGTCTGGCATGCACAGCACAAACTTGGTAAAGCTCAATGTTTGGTTGGAAGAAAACCTGCCTTTAACCTGTCTAAAAATAAAACTCTCCGAATGCAGGGACAGCACGTGAGTACATTCAAAGTAATGTAATCTGTACATTGTTCAACCAAACAATCACCGCGCTTGTTCAGAAATAGAAGCAAGTCTCAATGATTAACTGCATAGCATTATACAGTTCAGAAGGAGGTAATCCCAACGCTCGTGTCTAATCTGCCTGCCGGATTATCTGTCCAGCCAATCTCAATATCCAGTGTTATCTCCCAATCTCTCTCACACCACTATGCTGGTTCCAAATTAAGATCAGATTATAGAGAAAATAGAACGGCTCGTAATCAAGAGTTAAGGACTCATGAGTAAACTGGAAGGAATGAGACGTAAACATGAGATTCATGAAATATCAAAGGAAGATTTGCAATGTCATTAATATTTTGTGATTGGAGTTCATGCTGATTAGTTCTGATTTCAACTTTGTTTTATCTCAACTACAAAATTTGTGAAAAACTTTTCTGAGAGAAATCGGTTGATATATTTGCATTGGTAACCCTAATAATGCTATGCTTTATACAGGGAAATGTTTGTTATCTTCATGTGATTCAGTTGTTTTACCCAGTTTTTCTACTTCTGGATTTATATTCATACATGCCTCATTGTTTCAAGTAAAGTGTTGAAACGAGAGCAAAACACCAGATTGAGTCCCAGTCGATATAACAGTTATTGGGAGAATATTGACCCACGCCAAAAATAACAAGACACCTGCAAGAGGTATTCCAATCGGTATAAATTCAAAATTCTGTTTTGAAATTTCAGTTTGCAGAATCAATTAAGCATCTCAAAAAATGCCAGTGTTCCATGGAATTGCAATTTGATTGAGGTTTTAATGCACTGAAGCTAAACAAATCTAAGAATTGTTTAATGCATCACAATTTGCTTTTCCTCAGAGGACTTTTCTCCAGTTCTTGCATGATCATGATGCTAAGAAAAGAGCTATAATGAAAAGTAAGATAGAACATGAGGAAAAGAAATACCCAGAACATAAAGGCATACAGCAAAAGTTTACATAAATATATAAAACGGAAAGAGTGGTTGAAGTAAACATTGGTCCTTTCGAAGATGAGAAAGAAAATTTAGTGCTGGGATATGATGAAATTGCTGAAGCATTTAACAGATATTTTGCATCGGTCTTCACAATGGGTGGCACGAATAATTTTTGAAAATTCGCTCGACTTTGGGGCAGTTGCAGTGAATATTTATGACCTTTGAAGAGGGGCGTCTTGGTTCGAGATCGGTCAAAAGAATCAACGGAATGCGGTCTGTGCAAAAGCATGTGTCATTATTTAAGTGAATTAAGGCACCTTGACACAATTCTGTCTATTGTCAAGGAACTCCATAGAAATGTTCCCGTTGGACAGTCGCAGCGTGAGTTCACGAAGGTCAGGGCATGCTTGACAAATCATTTCGAATTCTATGAAAACATTTTGCGCAAGGTGGACAAAGTGGACCCAGTGGATGTGGTGTACTCAGATTTACAAAAAGCCTTTGATGGGGTGCCACCCAAGAGGCTGCTGCATAAGGTAAGGATGCGTGATGTTAGGGATAATGTATTCGCATGGACAGAGGATCGTTTGACTGACAGGAAGGAAAGAGTGCTATTCTGGTTAGCATCAGTGACTAGCATTGAGCTCCAGGGATCGGTGTGAGGACCACAATTATTTACAATGTACACAGACGATTTGGTGTTGGGGACCATGTGTGACAAAGTTTGCAGATGACACTAAGATGAGTGGCAGAGCAAAACGCGTAGAGGACTGTGAAACCTTGCAGAGGAACATAGATATATTTGATCAGTGGGCAGATGCCCGACAGATGGCATGCAATGTCAATAAATGTCAAGTCATCCTGTTTGGTGGGAGTGAGAGGAATAAATAAACAGCTATACAGGGGAACAGGGTATCCTTGTGCATGGACCAGACAAAGTTGGTCTGCAGGTGCAAATTGACGAGGTAATGGCCTAGTGGTATTATTGCTGGGTTGTGAATCCAAAGATCTTGATAAAGTTCTGCTGAACAGTTTTTAATCCTGCCATGGCAGGTAGTGGAGTCTGAATTCAACAAAACCCTAGAATTAAGATGATCATGAATCCATTGTCGATTGTTACAAAAACCCATCAAGATCACGAATGTCCTTTAGGGAAGGAAAATGCCATCCTCGTCTGGTCTGGCCTACGTGTGGCTCGACAGCCTAACCAGCATGATCCTGTGATTGAATTAGAGGCAATAAAACATTAGGAAGGCCAATGGAATTTTGTCTTACATTGTTAAATGGATTGAGTTTAAAAGCAGAGAGATATTTTTGCAGCTGTAAATGTGCAGATTATGACTTGAGAAAGAATGTACTGGCACTGGATGGGATGCAGGGGATGTTCACTCACTTGACTTCGGAGTTGAGGAGGTTGCCTTATGAGGAGCGACTGTGTAGATTGGTATGATATTAACTGGAGGAGGAGTGTTGAAGCACTGAAACTAACTTCAACACTCCTCCTCCAATTAGTTTAGAAATGTTGACAAAGGAACCATGTGACCTGTTGAAGGATCAGGCAATGGGTAACTCCGTGATTTTGTTTTGTGGGCGGAATGTTTGCCATTAACCAGTCTACGCTACATTTCCGCAAGATAGAAGACACCAAATTGAAAGCAAGAATACAGAAGACTATACTGAACTCATTCTGCCCCCTCGTCCTAGCCATCACCATTCCAGGAAACAGGCTCTCACTATCGACCGGATCTAATGTTCTGGTTATCTTATATGTCTGTATGAAGTCGCCCCTCAACTTTCTTCTTTCTGACAAAAACAGCCTCGAGTCCCTCAAACTCGTAAGACTACCTTCCATACCACGCAACATCCTCATTAATCTCCTCTGAACCCATTCCAAAGATTGCAATTCCTTCCTATAGTGTGGTTATCCGAACTGCATGCAATATTCTAAAAGTGAATTTTATCATAAACACCAATGCTATTTCTGCCAATCTTCTCACTTACTAACCTTTCTGTTCATTCAATTGAATTAACTTCAATTTGGAAGTCAGTTGTTGTGGTTCTGTTCGCCGAGCTGCGAGTTTTTCTTGCAAACGTTTCATCCCCTTTCTAGGTGACATCTTCAGTGCTTGGTAGCCTCCTGTGAAGCGCTTCTGTGCTGATTCCTCCGGCATTTATACTGGTTTGAATCTGCCGCTTCCGGTTGTCAGTAGCTGTCCGCTGCAGTGGCCGGTATATAGGGTCTATGTCGATGTGTCTGTTGATCGAATTTGTGGATGACTGCCATGCTTCTAGGAATTCCCTAGCTGTTCTCTGTTTGGCCTGCCCTATAATAGTGGTGTTGTCCCAATCGAATTCATGTTGTTTGTCATCTGAGTGTATGGCTACTAGGGATAGCTGGTCGTGTCGTTTCGTGGCCAGTTGATGTTCATGGATGCGGGTTGTTAGCTGTCTTCCTGTTTATCCTATGTAGTGTTTTGTGCAGTCCTTG
The DNA here is from genome assembly GCF_020745735.1 of Hemiscyllium ocellatum. Taxonomy (NCBI): domain Eukaryota; kingdom Metazoa; phylum Chordata; class Chondrichthyes; order Orectolobiformes; family Hemiscylliidae; genus Hemiscyllium; species Hemiscyllium ocellatum. The sequence goes on from NC_083437.1 coordinate 963,815, forward strand.
CATGGGATTTTGTAAACCACGTTGGTTTTACTCATGCTGGGTATCGGGTCCTTTGTCCTGGTGAGTTGTTGTCTGAGAGTGGCTGTTGGTTTGTGTGCTGTTATGATTCCTAGTGGTCGCAGCAGTCTGGCTGTCAGTTCAGAAATGCCCCTGATGTATGGGAGTGTGGTCACTCCTTTGGGTTGTGGCATGTCCTCATTTTGTTGTCTTTCCCTGAGGCATCTGTTAATGAAATTGTGTGAGTATCCATTTTTATTGAATACCTTGTATAGGTGTTCTTCTTCCTCTTTTTGTAGTTCAGGTGTGCTGCAGTGTGTTGTGGCCCTTTTGAATAATGTCCTGATGCAACTTCGTTTGTGTGTGTTGGGGTGGTTGCTTTCATAGTTCAGGACTTGGTCTGTGTGTGTGGCTTTTCTGTGTTACTTCGTGGTGAAATCTCCGTTCGGTGTTCTTTGTACCATCACGTCCAGGAATGGGAGAAAAAAAAGAGGAAGAAGAACACCTATACAAGGTATTCACTAAAAACGGATACCCATACAATTTCATTATGTTGACAAACTTCCCTCGGGAGTTCCGCGTTCTTCATTTTCTCAGCGGCAGTTGCAGTGGGAGGAGTGACAGCAGGGGAAAGTGAAGGGCCGACCGGAAGGTAGGAGTATAGTTTAAAAATTTAGGTCGTGAAGAGGCAGAGCACACTCTGACCAGGAGCAGACGTGGATCTGCTGGTTCAGTGAGGCTTTTGTATTTGGGCGACAGTGAGGTGCTGGAAAAGCACATGAGATCTGGCAGCATCCGAGGAGCAGGAGAATCGATGTTTCTGGCATGAGACCATCATCAGGAAAAGATTGCTTATTCCTGATGAAGGGCTTATGCCCAAAACATCGATTCCCCTGCTCCTCGGATGCTGCCTCACCTGCTGTGCTTTTCCAGCACCACACTCTCGATTCTAATCTGCAGCATCTGCTTTCCCCACTTTTTTCTTCTTTATATTTGGGCGGTTGCTGTACGTGAAACACGACTCGGGTAGAGTCACAAACCCATCCTCCATCTCTAAACAAAAACAAAAATAAAACAGATTCCGTGTACAGGATTGGTGAGGTGGATCGTGTTTTTTTTACTGGATTCCTGTTCAAAATGTTTGCATTTTGTACCATAAATGTTCCAATTGGCTCATTAGTTCGATGTTGTCAAAACTGTCAAATTCAAATTCGATTGGTTATCAGTATTCTGATTGTCTCATCCTCCCTCTCCATCTGTCTTTGTCTCTCACTCGCACTCCCCCTCCCTCTCCAACCATCTGTCTGCCTCTTTAGCTTTGTCACTCTCCATCAGTCTGCTTGTGTCTTTTGCTGTCTTTGTCTGTCTCTCGCTCCCTTTCCATCTGTCTTTCTCTCTCACTCAGTCTCTCCATTCCTCTCCATTCGTCTGTCTGTATCAATGGCTCTCTAGTTCCCTTCCTATCTGTGTACCTCTATCCCCACGCTCTCTCCCTCCCTCTCCATCTATCTGTCTTTCAGTCTTGCTCTCTCCCTCCCTCTCCATCTGCCAATGAGTGTCTCTCGCTATATTCCCCCATCTCTCTGTCAGTCTGTCTTGCTCTCTCCCTGACCCTCCATCTGTCTGTCTGTATTTCTCGTTATCTCCCGACCTTTTCCCGACTCAGGCGACTGACTGTGTGGAGTTTGCACGTTCTCCCCGTGTCTGCGTGGGTTTCCTCCGGGTGCTCCGGTTTCCTCCCACAGTCACAAAGATGTGCGGGTCAGGTGAATTGGCCATGCTAAATTGCCCGTAATGTTAGGTAAGGGGTTAATGTAGGGGTATGGGTGGGTTGCGCTTCGGCGGGTCGGTGTGGACTTGTTGGGCCGAAGGGCCTGTTTCCACACTGTAAGTAATCTAATCTAATCTTTTCCATCCCTGGGTCTGACTTTCTCAGTCTTTCCCTATTTCTCCATCCTTCTGCCTCTCTCACTTGATCTCTCGTTCCCTCTACATCTCTCTGTCTGTCTCTATCACTCACTGTTTCCCTCTCTGTATCTCTCGCGCCCTCCCTCGCATTGTATCTGTGTGTCTGTCTCTTTCTCTCTCGCTGTCTTCCTCCCTATCTACCAGTCTGTCTGTCCCCTCGCTCTCTCCATCCGTTTGCATGTCTTTCTTGATCTCTCCGCCACATCAGTTTGCCTGTCCCTCTTCTGCTATCTCGATCTATCTGTCTCTCTCACTCACTATCTCCCTTCATCTCCAACTGTTTGTCTCTTTCACTCGCTCTCTAACTCCCTTTCCATCTCTCTCTGTCTCTCACTCACTCTGTCCATACCTCTCCATCTATCCTACACAGACCCTCTCCCCTCGATCTCCATCTGTCTCTCACTCACTAACACTCTCTCCTTCTCCATCTCTCTGCCTCAGTCACTCGCTCTCTCCATGTATCTGTCTGTCGAATTAACTCCCTCTCCATCTCTCTGTCTCTTTCATTTGTTATCATTCTCCCTCTATATCTGTCTCTGTTTTTTTTCTTGCTTCCTTCATCCCTCTCCATCTGTCTCTCTTGCTCGCTATGTCCCTTACTCTCCATCTGTCTGTCTGTCTGTTGCTCTCTCTCAACCTCTCACACCCTCTCCATTTGTATGCCTGTCTCTCTCTTTCGCTTTCACACACCCCCTCCATATGTATGTTGTTTCACTCGCTTTCTCCCACCTACTACATCTGCCTTTCACTCTCTCCCTCACTCTCCATCGTTATGTATATCTGACTCACGCTTTCCCTTCCATCTACATCTGTCTGTCTCTCTCTCTCTCTCTCACCCTCCCTTCCCTTTGTCTGTCTCTCTCGCTCTCTCTCTATCTCCCTGTTCATCTGTCTGCCTCTACCGCTCCTTCCCTCCCTCTCCATGTGTCTCTCTCTCATTTGGTCTCCCCCTTACTCTCTATTTGTCTTACTTCCTCTCTCTGTCTCTCTCTCCTTCCCTCTCCATCTGCTTGTCTATCACTCTCGCGCTCTCTCTCTCCCTCTCCATCTGTCTGTCTCTCAGCAGCTCTCTGCCTCGCTCTCCATCTGCTTGTATGCTTCTCTCGCACTTCACCATCTCGCAATCTCTCTATTTCTCTCACTTGTTTTCTCCCTCCCCATCCTTCGCTGTGTCTTGCTCGCTCTCTCCATCTGTCCGTCTCTCTCTGCCTCTCCAAACATGTGTCTGTGTCATTCACTTTCCCTACTGCCCCACCTGTGTGACTATGTCTTGCGCTCTTATTCACTCTCCATCGGTTTCTCTCATGCTGTCTCTCCCTCTCTCACCATTTTCTTTTCTCACACGTTCCCTCTCTGTCTCTATGCACCTCTACATCTGTCTATCCATTTTTCTCAGTTGCTCTCTCCTTCCTTCTCCATCTATCTATCTATATCTCTGCCTGTGACCGCCTCTCGCTCTCTCCATCTGTCTGTCTATCTCTCTCTGCCGCTCTCTCCCTCCCTCTCCATCTGTATCTATCAGACACTCTCTGCCACCTTGTCCATCTCTCTTTCTGTTTCTCTCATTCGCTCCCTCCATCCCTCTCCAGTTGTTTATCTCTCACTCATCCACTAAATTCCTCCACATCTCTGTCTGCTTCTCTCACTCGCTCTCTCCCTCCTATTCCATCCGTTTGTCTGCCTCTCTCGTGCTCTCCTAATGTCTGCATCTGTCTCTCTCACACTCATGCTCTCCCTCCCTAGACATCTGTATGTTTGTCTCTCTTCTGTCCCTCGCTCTCAATCTGTCTGTCTCTAGCACTTGTTCCCTCCCTCCCTCTCCAATTGTCCCTCTCATCACTTGCTCTCTGCCCCCTCTCCATCTGTTTGTCTATCTCTCTCACTCTCTCCCACTCTCGTCATCTGCTTGTTTATTTCTCTTGCTCTATTCCTCCCTCACTGTCTATCCTTCTGTCTCTCTTCCTCTCGCCCTTTTCTCCATCTGCTTGTCTGTCTACCTCTTCCTTTAGGGAAGAAAGTGAGGTCTGCAGATGCTGGAGATCAGAGCTGAAAATATGCTGCTGGAGTGGTGTCTTTGGAACGCTGATAGGGGAGGGGAGGGAAATATATCCCTGGTGGTGGGGTCCGCACCTCCAAACGGACCCCACCACCAGGGATATATTTCCCTCCCCTCCTCTATCAGCGTTCTGAAAAGACCACTCCCTCCGTGACTCCCTGGTCAGGTCCACACCCCCCACCAACCCAACCTCCACTCCCAACACCTTCCCCTGCAACCGCAGGAAATGCAAAACTTGCGCCCACACCTCCACACTCACTTCCCTCCAAGGCCCCAAGGGATCCTTCCATATCCGCCACAAGTTCACCTGTACCTCCACACACATCATCTATTGCATCCGCTGCACCCGATGTGGCCTCCTCTACATTGGGGAGACAGGCCGCCTACTTGCAGAACGCTTCAGAGAACACCTCTGGGACGCCCGGACCAACCAACCCAACCACCCCGTGGCTCAACACTTTAACTCTCCCTCCCACTCCACCGAGGACATGCAGGTCCTTGGACTCCTCCACCGGCAGAACATAACAACACGACGGCTGGAGGAGGAGTGCCTCATCTTCCGCCTGGGAACCCTCCAACCACAAGGGATGAACTCAGATTTCTCCAGTTTCCTCATTTCCCCTCCCCCCACCTTGTCTCAGTCAAATCCCTCGAACTCAGCACCGCCTTCCTAACCTGCAATCTTCTTCCTGACCTCTCCGCCCCCACCCCACTCCGGCCTATCACCCTCACCTTGACCTCCTTCCACCTATCACATCTCCATCGCCCCTCCCCCAAGTCCCTCCTCCCTACCTTTTATCTTAGCCTGCTGGACACACTCTCCTGATTCCTGATGAAGGGCTTCTGCCCGAAACATCGAATTTTCTGTTCCTTGGATGCTGCTTGACCTGCTGCACTTTTCCAGCAACACGTTTTCAGCTACCTCTTCCTTTACCCCTGCTTCTCCATCTGTCTGTCTGTTTGTCTCTCACTGTCTCTCTCTTTCCTCCTTTTCCATTTCTCTGTCTCACTCTCTCCCACCCTCTCCATCGATCTGGCTCTCTCTCATTCTTTCCCTCCCTCTCCATCCGTCTGTCTGTCTCTCACTTGCTCTCCTGCTCAGTCTCCATCTGTCTGTCTGCCCCTGTCACTTCCTCCCTTCCTCTCCATATGAATGTTTGTCTCTTTCACTATCTCCCTCCCTCTCCAACTGTCTGTCTCTCGCTCTCTCCCTCTCCTTCTGTCTATCTCTCTCACTTGATCTCGACCAACTTTCCATCTGTCTACCTCTCTCCCTCTCTCACTACCACTCCATCTATTAGTCTGTCTTACTCGCTGTCTCCATCCCTTTCCATCTGTCTGTATCTCTGTCTCAATCTCTCTCCCTCTCTCTACATTTGTATGTCTGTCTCTCCCGCCCTCTGTATCCCTCTCTATCTGTCTGACTACCCTGCTCGCTCTCTCTTATTGTCAGTCTGACTCTTTGGCTCCCTCCATCTATCTTCCTCTCCAATTCAATCCTTAGCCCCCTCTCCATATGTCCGTCGCTCTCACACATGCTCTCACTCCCTTTCTATCTACCTGTCTCTCTCAGACACTCTCTTCATCCGTCTCCATGTGACTGTCTGTCTCTCTCCATCTCTCCCTCACTCTGCATCTGTTGTCTGTCTCTCTCGCCCTTTCTTTTGCTCTCAATTTATCTGTCGGGCTCTCTCCCTCTCTCTTCATATGTCTGTCTGTTCTCTCACTCGCTTTCTCCCTCCCTCTCCATATTTCTGTTTGCCTGTCTCACTCCTTGCCTCCATCTCCATCAATCTGTCTTACTCGCGCTCTCCCTCTGCATCTGTCTGTCTCACTCACACTCTCTCTCCCTCCCTCCCAATCTGCCTGCCCCTCTCAATTGCTCTCTTCCTACATCTCCATCTCTCCTCCTCTCCATCTCTCCTCCTCTCCATTTCACGACCACTCTCTCTCGATCTCTTCCTCCATTTTCATCTGCAACTTCTTTCCCTATTCATCTTTCTGTCTGTCTCTCTCGTACCCTCCCTCACTTTCCATCTGTCCGTCTGTCTCTCTTGCGCTCTCCGTCCCTCTCCATTTGTCCGTCCAGCTCTTTCGTACCCTCCCTCCCTCTCCATCTGTCTGTCTGCTTCTCTGCCTCCCTCTCTCGCTCTCCATCTATCTGTCTGTCTGCCTCGCTCCCTCCCTCTCACTTCATTTGTTGGTCTGACTGTCGCTCTCTCCATCTATCTGTCTGTCTATTTCTCTCTCCGTATCTGAGTGTCTCTCTGACTCAGGCCCTCGTTCTCCATCTGTCGGTCTCTCTCACTCATTCTCTTCTTCCTTCTCCATCATTGTGTCTGTCTCTCTCCATCTCTCCCTCCCTTACCATCTGACTGTCTGCCTCACTCCCTTTCTGCATTGCTTTCAATTTGTCAGTCTGTCTCTGTCGCTCTCTCCCTCCTGCACCATCTGTCTTTGTCTCTCTCGCTCACTCAGTCTCTATCTGTCTATCTCTCTAACACAGTCCCTCCCACCCTCTTCATCTGTCTATTTCCCACCCTCTCACCCACCTTCTCCACTTGTCTATCTGTCTCTTTCACTCGTTCCCTCCCTTCCTCCCGATGTGCCTGTCTCCCTCGTTCTCTCCCTCCATCTGTCTGTCTCTCTCACTCGTGCTCTCCCTACTTCATCAGTCTGTCTCTCACTCGCGCTCTCCTTTTCACTCCATCTGTCTATCTGTCTCTCTCGTTCCCTCCCTCCCTCTCCATCTTTATATCTGTCTCTCTCACTCCCCCCCCTCTCTCTCTCCATCCGTCTCTCTCGCTCTCTCACTACCAATCCATGTGTATGTCTGCCTCATTGGGTCTCCCCAAACCTCTCCATCTGCCTGACTGTCTCTCTCGCTCACTCCTTCCCTCTCCATCTCTGTGTGTTTCTCGCTCTCTTCCTCACTCTCCATGTGTATACCTGTATCTTTTGCGCTTCCATTTCTCTCCATCTGTCTGTCTGTTTCTCTCGCAATCCTCCTCCGGATCCATCTCTCTAGCTCTCTCACTCGATCTCTCCCTTCCTCTCCATCTGCCTGTCTCTCTCTCTCTCCCTCACTCTCCATCTTCCTGTCAGTCTCTTTCCCCCCCACCTCCAGCCTCTGTCTCGCTCCCTCCCTCTCAAACCCTCTGTCTCTCTCATCACTGACTCCCTCCCCCTGCACTCTGTCTGTCTCTCTGATCCGCTCTCTCTCTCTCCTCCATCTGTCTCTCTGACTCGCTCTCATGCTCCCTCCCTCCCACTCTGTCAGTCTCTCCCTTCGCTCTCTCTCTCTCTCCCTTCCTTCCTTCCACTCTCTCTCTCAAGCTGTCTGTGGTTCTCACTCGCAATCCCTCCCTCGCACTCTGCCTGGCTATTTCACATTCTCTCTCTCTCCCTCCCTTGCTGTCACACACCATCCCACTCTGTCTGTTTCACTTTCTCCCTCTCTCTCTGACTCTGTCTCTTTCCTTCCACCTTGGTGTTCAACTCTCTCTTCCTCCCACTCCGTCTCAAACGCTTCTCCCTCTCTCCTCATCTGTCTGACTGTCTCACTCGCTGTCTCCATCCACTCTGTCTTTCTCTCATACGCTCTCTCCCTACGACTCTGCCCAACTCTCTCACATGTTCTCTCCCTCGCACTCTCTCTGACTCAATCCTTCGCTTTCTCAGTCCCTCCAAATCTATTTGACTCTCTCATTCCCTCCTTCCCACTCTGTCAGACACTATGTCCTTGCATCCACCTGCGTTCGACTCTGTCTCCATTCCACACTCTTCCTGTGTCCCTCGCTCTCATGTCTGATTCTTTCTCTCTCTCATTTCATCCCATCCCGTTAGTCTGCTTCGCTCCCACCCTGCCTCTCTCTCGCTCGATCCTCCTCTCCGTCTGTCCTTCTCAGTATCTCACACACCCCTGCTCCCACTCTCCCAAAATCATAGAAATGGGGATAGTATAGAAACAGGCCCTTCAGCTAACAAGCCCACATTGACCCTCTCCCTCTGTCTGACGGTCTCTCCCTCCCCACGTGTTTGACTGTCTCTCCCTCCCTCTGTCGCCCTCAAATTCTCTCTTTTTGCTTCGTCAGTCTATCTGTCAGACCTTATCTTTCCCTCACTGTCTCCCCTCTCCCTCTGACCATCTCCCTCTGCCCGACTCTCTCTCCCTCTCCCTATGTCTGACTCCCTGTCTCTGTGTTCTTCCCTCTGTCTCATTCTCTTTCTCACTCTTTCAGTCCCTCTCCCTCTGTCTGATTTTTCGCTCAATTCCTCTTGCTCACTCTCTCTGACTCTCTCTCCATCCATCTCGCTCAATCACTCTCTCTGTCTGTCTTTGTCACTCTATCTCATTCTCTTCACCCTGGATCTATCTATCTCACCCTCCCTCAGTCCATCCTCGTTCTCCCTTTCTCTCTTCCCTCCGCATCGCTCCCTCTCTCTCTCTCGCTCTCTTTCTTTCTCTCACTTTCTCTCTCTCTCTCTCTCTCTCACGCTCGGTCAATCTCTCTCACCCGATCTCCCTCGCTTGATCTCTTCCATTCTCTGTCTAACTCTCTCTCTCCATCTTTTGGGATCTCTCCCTAAGTCTCCCTCTATCTGGCTCTCTCCCCCCCTCCTTCCCTCCCTCCCTCCCTCTTTCTGAATCTCTCCCCCACACTCTCTTCCTCTCACTCTGTTCTGACCCTCCCTCTTGGGATCGCTCATTTTCCCTTTCTCTCAGTTCATCTGTGAGAATTTCCCTCACGCTTTCTCACTCCCTCCATCTACCTCGGTGGGACTTTGTCTCTGTCTCTCCCTCTCTCTCCGAACCTCTCCATCTGTCTCACTCTCCTTCCAGCTGTATGACTCTCTCTCCGTCTTGTTCATTTTTCTCTATCCCAACCTGTTTCTCTCCTCCACTCCCACCCTCCCTCTCCCTCTGTCTAACTCTGTCTTTTTCCCTCTCGCTCGATCCCTCCCTTCCTCTGGCGTTCTCACTCTCTCTCACTCCATCCTCCCTCTCCATGCCTGTCTATCCCTCCGTCCCCCCTCATCAGTCTGACTCACATATACTCCTGATCTCTCCCTTTCTCGCCATCTGTCTGACCATCTCTCACTCTCTCTCTCCCCTCCTGCTTCCCCTTTTTCTCTCTCGGTCTTTCCCGCGTTCTTCCCCCTTTGTGTCTCTCTCTCTCTCCCTGTGTGGATCTATCCCTCCCTCCATCTGTCTCCTGCTGTCTGACTCCCTCGCTCTCTAGCTTCCTCTCCATCTGTCTGTATCACACACCGTCTCCCTCCCTCTCCATCTGTCTGCCTGATTCCCTCGCACTCTCCCTCCTTCTCCATCTGTCTGTCTGTCTCTCTCTCTCTCGCACACTCCCTCTGACTTCGTCAATCTGTCTCTCCCTCGCTTCCTGCCTCCCACGTTGTCTGTCTCTCTGACCCTTTTTTGCACCCTCCCTCCCATCCACTCTGCCTGATTCTCACTCCTATCCTCCCTCTCTGTCTGTCTCTCTCACTCCCTCCCACCCTTCCTGACTCTCGCACAGCCTCCTTCCTTCCAACGCTGACTGTTCACTCGCTCTCTCCCGGTCCCCCACTCATTCTGACTCAGTCGGTCGCACCCTCCCTCCCTTCCGCTTTCTCTGTCCCTGCCCATTCTCTCTGTCCTTCCCACCCTCCTGGCCTGTCTGTTGCACTTGCTCGCTCCCTCTCCATCTGTCTGTCCCTTTCTCGCTCGCTCTATCTGCATCTGTCTGCCTCTCCCTCGCTCACTCCCTCTCCACCTGCCTGTCTTTCTCTCTCCCTCCATCTGTCTGTCAGTCTCTCTCTCGCTCGCTCACTCCATCTCCATCTCTCTGTCTTTCTCCATCTCGCTGGGTCCCTGTCCATCTGTATGTCTCTTTCTCGCTCCCTCTCCTTGTGACTGTCTGTCCTGCTCTTGCTCGTTCCCTTCCTCCCTCTCCATCTGCTAGTCCCTCTCTCGTTCTCTCGCTCTCTCCATTTGCCTGTCTCTTCTTGTTCTCTCGCTCCCTCTCCACCTGTCTCTCTCTCATTCTCTCAGTTTCTCCCTCTCTAGCTGTCTTTTACTTTCTCGTTCTCTCGCTGCCTCTCCATCTGCATGTCTGTCTCCCTACCTCTCCATCTGTCTGCCTGCCTCACACGCTCTCTCCTCCCTCTCCACCTGTCTCTCTCTCGTTCTCTCAGTCTCCTCCCGCTCCATCTGTCTTTCCGTTTCTGTAGCTCCCTCCCCATCTGCCTGTCTCTTTCTCCCTCTCCGTCTGTCTGTCTCTCCCTCACTCGCTTGCTCCCTTTTTATCTGCCTGTCTGTTTCCCTCACTCCAGCTCCATCTGCCTGTCTGTCTCACACGCCCTCTTCCTCCTTATCTGCCTGTCTGTCTGTCTCTCTCACGCCCTCACTCCTTTCCCCCTCACACTCTGTCTGTATCTCTGACCCGCTCTCTCCCCCCCTCCTCCATCAGTCTCTGTGATGTGCTCTCTTGCTTCCTCCCTCCCATTCTGTCGGTCTCTCCTTTAACTCTCTCTCTTTCCCTCCCTTCCTTCCACACTGTCTCAAACTATCTGCGTCCTTCACTTGCGCTCTCCCTCGAAATCTGTCTGTCTGATTCACTTCCTCCCACTAAGTCTGCATCTTTCACTCGCTCTCTCTCCCACTCCCTTCCTCTCTACCTCCCTCTCTGCCTGACTCTGTCTCCTTCCATCCACCTATGTTCGACTCTTTCTTCCTTCCACTCTGCCTGTCTTTTTCGCTCCCATACTGCCTGGTGTTCGGCTTATCCTTCCTTCTATCTGGCCTTCTCCCTCTCCCTCACTACCTTCCTCAGTCTTCCAGTTTGCCTTTTCCTCCTTCAATCTCCCTCTGTCTTTCTCAATCTCTCCTCTTTCTTCTCTGTCTCAAACTCTCTCCCATAATCATAGAATTGCTGCAGTGTGGAAACAGGCCCTTTGGCGAACAAGCCCACACTGACCCTCTGAAGACTAATCCTCCCAGACCCATTTCCCTAATATTCAACATTTACCCCTGACTAATGTGCCTAACCTGCACATCTCTGAAGATTATAGGCAATCCAACTCACCTGCAAAACTCTGGATTGTGGGGGGAAGCTACAGCACCTGGATGAAACACATGCAGACAGCGGGAGAATGTGCAAACACAACAAGACTACCTAAGGCTGGAATCGAACCCTGGAGCTATGAGGCAGCAGTGCTACTCACTGAGCCACAGTTCTCCCCGTTTCTCTATCCTTTCCTTTCTCTCTGTCTCTCTATCTCTCACTCACTCCCACCACTTTCATTCCTTTTCTTCCTCTATTTATCTCTTCCCTTCTTTATAACTCTCCCTCCCTCTCACTCAATCTTACTCGCTCTCTCGCCCTTTGATTATCTCCATCTTGCTCGGTCAGTCCATGTGTCAGACATTCTCTTTCTCTCAATCTCTCCCCCTCCCTCTCTCCATCACCATCTGTCCGATTGTCTTTCTCATTCCCTCTCCGTATGCCTGACTCTCCCTCTTCTGTCTTCTTCGCTCCCTCTTCCTTTGTCTAAATATCTCTCACACTCAGAACATAGAAACATAGAAAAATACAGCGCAGTACAGGCCCTTTGGTCCTCGATGTTGCGCCGATCCAAGCCCATCTAACCTACACTAGCCCACTATCCTCCGGATGCCTATCCAATGCCCGTTTAAATGTCCACAAAGAGGGAGAGTCCACTACTGTTACTGGCAGGGCATTCCATGAACTCATGACTCGCTGAGTAAAGAATCTACCCCTAACATCAGTCCTATACCTACCACCCCTTAATTTAAATCTAAGCCCCCTCGTAATATCTGACTCCATAGGTGGAAAAAGGTTCTCATGGTCAACCTTATCTAAACCCCGAATCATCTTGTACACCTCTATCAAGTCACCGCTAAATCTTCTTTTCTCCAATGAAAACAGCCCCAAGTGCCTCAGCCTTTCCTCATACGATCTTCCTACTATACCAGGCAACATCCTGGTAAACCTCCTCTGCACCCGTTCCACTGCCTCCCCATCCTTCCTATAGTATGGCGACCAAAACTGCACACAATACTCCAGATGCACCAGAGTCTTATACAACTGCAACATGACCTCAGGACTCCGGAACTCAATTCCTCTACCAATAAAAGCCAGTACACCATATGCCTTCTTCATAGTGCTATTTACCTGGGTGGCAACTTTCAGAGATCTGTGTAAACGGACACCAAGATCCCTCTGCTCATCCACACTACCAAGTATCCGACCATTAGCCCAGTATTCCATCTTCTTGTTACTCTTACCAAAGTGAATCACTTCACACTTAGCTACGTTGAACTCCATTTGCCACCTTTCTGCCCAGCTCTGCAGTGTACCTATATCCCGCTGTAACCTGCCACATCCTTCCTCACTGTCAACAACTCCACCGACTTTCGTATCATCCGCAAACTTGCTCACCCAACCTTCTAGCCCCTCCTCCAGGTCATTTATAAAAATGACAAACAGCAATGGTCCCAAAACAGATCCTTGCGGAACACTGCTAGTAACTGCACTCCAAGATGAACCTTTACCATCAACTACTACCCTCTGTCTCCTTCCAGCCAGCCAATTCCTAATCCAAACCTCCAACTCCCCCTCAATGCCATACCTCCGTATTTTTTGCAGTAGCCTACCATGGGGAACCTTATCAAACGCCTTACTAAAATCCATATACACCACATCTACCGCTTTACCCTCGTCCACCTCCTTAGTCACCTTCTCAAAGAATTCAATAAGGTTTGTGAGGCACGACCTGCCCTTCACAAAACCATGCTGACTATCCTTGATCACATTATTCCTATCCAGATGTTCATAAATCCTATCCCTTACAATTCTCTCTAAGACTTTGCCCACAACAGAAGTGAGACTCACCGGCCTATAGTTACTAAGGTTATCCCTACTCCCCTTCTTGAACAAGGGAACCACATTTGCTATCCTCCAGTCTTCTGGCACTATTCCTGTAGACAACAAGGACATAAAAATCAAGGCCAATGGCTCTGCAATCTCCTCCCTTGCTTCTCAGAGAATCCTAGGATAAATGCCATCAGGCCCAGGGGACTTATCTATTTTCACCTTTTCCAGAATTTCCAACACCTCTTCCCTACATACCTCAAAGCCTTCTATTCTAATTAATTGTGACTCAATATTCACATCAGCAACAATGTCCTGTTCCTGAGTGAATGCTGACGAAAAGTATTCATTCAGTGTCTCCTAAATCTCTTTAGCCTCCACACGCAACTTCTCACTACTATCCTTGACTGTATCTATTCCTACCCTAGTCATTCTTTTATTCCTGACATACCTATAGAAAGCCTTTGGGTTTTCCCTAATCCTACCAACCAAGGACTTTTCATGTCCCCTCCTTGCTGCTCTTAGCTCTCTCTTCAGATCCTTCCTGGCTACCTTATAACTCTCAATCGCCCCAATTGAACCTTCATGCCTCATCTTTACATAGGCCGCCCTCTTCCCTTTCACAAGGGATTCCAATTCCTTATTAAACCACGGCTCCCTCACAAGACCCTTAACTCCATGCCTGACAGGTACATACTTATCAAGGACACTCAATAATTGCTCCTTGAACAATCTCCACATATCAATTGCACCCTTCCCTTGAAGCCTACTTTTCCAAGCCACGCATCCTAAGTCATGCCTCACCGCATCACAATTTCCCTGCCCCCAGCTATAACTCTTGCCCTGTAGTGCACACTTATCCCTCTCCATCACTGGAGTAAAAGTCACCGAGTTGTGGTCACTGTCCCCAAAATGCTCACCTACCTCCAAGTCTAACACCTGGCCTGGTTCATTACCTAGAACCAAATCCAGTATGGCCTCACCTCTTGTTGGCCTGTCTACACATTGTGTCAGGAAACCCTCCTGCACACACTGGACAAACACCGACCCATCTAACGTACTCGAGCTATAGCTTTCCCAGTCAATATCTGGAAAGTTAAAGTCCCCCATAACAACCACCCTATTACATTCACTCTTCTCCTGAATCATCCTCGCAATCCTTTCTTCTACGTCTCTAGGACTATTAGGAGGCCTGTAGAAAACTCCTAACAGGGTGACCTCACCTTTCCTATTTCTAACCTCAGCCCAAACTACCTCAGATGGCGAGTCTTCATCCATCGTCCTTTCCACCGCTGTAATACTATCCTTGACAAGCAATGCCACACCTCCCCCTCTTTTACCCCCATCTCTGACCCTGCTAAAACATTTAAACCCTGGAAACTGCAACAGCCAATCCTATTCCTGTTCTACCCATGTCTGTGTAATAGCCATGGCACGGTGTCACAGTGGTTAGCACTGCTGCCTCACAGCGCCAGAGGCCCGGGTTCAATTCCCGCCTCAGGCGACTGACTGTGTGGAGTTTGCACGTTCTCCCTGTGTCTGCGTGGGTTTCCTCTGGGTGCTCCGGTTTCCTTCCACATTCCAAAGATGTGCGGGTCAGGTGAATTGCCCATAGTGTTAGGTAAGGGGTAAATGTAGGGGTAGGGGTATGGGTGGGTTGTGCTTTGGCGGGTCAGTGTGGACTTGTTGGGCCGAAGGGCCTGTTTCCACACTGTAAGTAATCTAATCTAATCAAAATCCCAGGTACCAACCCACGCTGCAATTTCACTTACCTTATTTCGTATACTTCTGGCATTGAAGTATACACACTTCAAGCCACCTTCCTGATTATAGGAACCCTCCTTCGAGATTGATGCCATGTTCCTAACCTCCCTACACTCTAGGTCCTGCACCCTAAAGCTACAGTCTAGGTTCCTATGCTCCTGCAGAGTTAGTTTAAACTCCCCCAAAGAGCACTAGCAAACCTCCCCCCAAGGAGCCCCCTCTCCTGCCCGCCTTTATAGGGGAAAAAAAACTTGCCCAAATAAGTTTGCGCGACACCAGCTTCCAGGTCCAGTCTCTCTCTCTCTGTCTGACTTGCTCTCTTCCTCCCTCTCACTGTGTCTGACTCTCTTTCTATCCATCTCGGTCCATAGCTCTCCCTGTCTGTCTTTGTCACTGAATCTCTCTCTCTTTCTCCCACTGCATGTCCATCTCTCCTTCCCTCAGTCCATCCCTCTCTCTCTGTCTGTCTCTTCTCTCCCCATCTCTCTCTCCCTCGCTTGATATCTCTCTCACTTGATCTATTTCTCTGCTGGTCCACCTCTTCCTTTCCCAGGTTTGATCTTTCCCACTACCTTTTACCGCTAATGGAGTCAGGTGTTACTAGGGGACATAGCTTTAAATTAAGGGGTGGTAGGTATAGGACAGATGTTAGGGGTAGATTCTTCACACAGCGGGTTGTGAGTTCATGGAATGCCCTGCCCGTATCAGTGGTGAACTCTCCTTCTTTATGTTCATTTAAGCGGGCATTGGATAGGCATTTGGAAGTTATTGGGCTAGTATAGGTTAGGTAGGACTCGGTCGGCGCAACATCGAGGGCCGAAGGGCCTGTACTGCGCTGTATCCTTCTATGTTCTATGTTCTATCTATCTGGCTGGATCTCTCCCTACTTCGCCCTCTGTCGGAATCTCTCTGCCACACTCCCTTCCTGTCATTCTGTCTGACACTCTCCTTTTTGGGATCCCTCATTCCGTTATGCTGTCAGTCGTCTATCAGAATTTGCCTCTCTCTTTCTCTCTCCCTCCATCTCCTTCCATCCAACTTTCTCCCTTCGCGCTCCATTCCCTCTCCCTCCCACCCGTCCTGCCTCTGTCTGACTTTCTCTCTCAATCTCCCACTGGCAGACCCTTCCCCTCGCTCTTCCTCTGTTTAACTTTCTTCCTCTCTCCCTTTCCCTTTGTCTAACTGACTCTCCCACTCCCAGTTCCTCCATCTGATTCGACCACTGACTCTCCCTCCTTCTCCTTCTATTTGACTCCTTCCCTCGCCTCGTGTCCGACTCTTTCCCTTCCTTTCCCTCCCTCTGTCTGTCACTCTCTCACCATCTCCCAGTGTCAGGCTGCCCCTCCCTCTAACTCAGTGTGACTCTCCTTCCATCTGACTCTCTCTCTCTCTCTCTCATTCTCCCTATGACTGATTATATCACTCCCTTTCCCTCTGTTTGACTCTCTCTCTACTTCCTCTCACTCTGTCTGACTCTCTTCCTCCCTTTCCCACTGCCCTACTCTTTCCATCCTCCGTCCCTCTGTCTGACTGTCTGTCCCTCTCCCTCTGTCTGACTGTCTCTCCCTCTCTGACTCTCCCCCTCCCACCCTCTCCCTCTGTCTGACTCTCTTGCCATCTGACTGAGTCTCTCCCACTCCCTCTCCCTTTCTCTGATGCTTTCTCTCTTTCTCACTCTGTCTGCCTCTCTCTCCTTCCCTGACCCATTGTCTCAACTTTTCCCTCCCTCTCCCTCCCTCTGTCCGTCCCTCTCTCTCTCAACATCTCCCTGTGTCTGACTGCCCTTCCCTTTATCTCTGTCTGCCTCTCTCCCACACTCTCCCTCTGACGGATTATCCATCTCCCTCTCTCTCTGTTTGACACTCTCTCTCGACTTCCCTCTCACTCTCTTCCTCCCTTTCCCACTGCCTGACTCTTTCCCTCCCTCTCCCTCTCTCTCTCTCTCTCTGTTTCCCTCTCCCTCTGTATGATTTTCTCTCTCTCTCTTTCCCTCTTCCATTGCTAGATTCTCGCCGTCCCTCCCTCCCTCTCTCTCCCTCTGTCCGATTCTGTCTCCTTCACTCTCACGCGGTCTGTCTCTCTTTCTCCGTCTACCTCTTTCTGACTCTCGCCCTCCCTCCCTCCCCCTCTGTCGGTCTGTCTCTCCCTCTCCCCTGACTATCTCTCTCTCCCTCCCTCCCCCTCTGTCGGTCTGTCTCTCCCTCTCCCCTGACTATCTCTCTCTCCCTCCCTCCCCCTCTGTCGGTCTGTCTCTCCCTCTCCCCTGACTATCTCTCTCTCCCTCCCTCCCCCTCTGTCGGTCTGTCTCTCCCTCTCCCCTGACTATCTCTCTCTCCCTCCTTCTCCCTCTGCCTGACTCTCGCTCTCTGCCTCCCCCCTCTCCCTCTGTCTGATTTGCTACCTCTTGCCTGCCCCTCTGTCTGATTCTCTCTCCTTCCCTCTGTCTCTGTCTGACTCTCTCTCCTCCTCCCTCTCCTTCTGATTATCTCTCTCCCCCTCTGTTCTGACTCTCTCCCTACCCCCAATGTCTCACTCTCTTCCACCCTCCCTCTTCCTCTGAATCTCTCCCTTCCCCTCTCCTACTTTCTGACTCACTTCCTCCCTCCATCTCCCTCTATCTTTCACTCTCTTCCTCTCCCTCTGTTCTGACTTTCTCCCAACCCCTCTGACACTGTCTGACTCTCTCCTCTCCTCCCTCTCCTTCTGTCACCTCCATCCCTCCTTCTCCCTCTGTTTGATTTTCTTTCTCCCTCTCCTCCATCTGACTCTCTCCCTCCCTCGCTGTTAAACGGTCAGACACTGTCTCTCGCTCCCCCATGGTCTGGCTCGCTCTCCCCTTCCCTCACTCTCTGTCTGATGGTCTCTCTGCCTCTCCTTCTGTCTGACTCTCACACTACCTCTGTCTCTGTGCCTCTCTCCCTCTCAACCCATCTGTGTACTCTCTCTGTCTTCCTCCCTTTCCCTCTGTCTGACTCTCTCTCTGACTCTCCCTCTGAATGATTCTCTCTCTTTACCTTCCTCTCACATAGTCTGACTCCCTCTCCATCTGTTTGTCTCTCTTCCTCACCCTTTCTCGATATGCCTCTCTCTCTCCCTCTCCCTGTGTCTGACTCTCTTTCTCCTTCCTTCTGGCAATGTCTGACTCTCTCCCTCCCTCCCCCTCCCTTTGTCTAACTTTATCTCCCCTTCCACCCTTTCTGTCTGACTGTCTCTCTCCCTCTCCCTCTCCCTCTGTCTAACTCTCCCCCTCCCGCTCCATCTGTCTGAGTCTCTCTTGCCCTCCCCTTTGTGTGAATAACTCTCTCCTTAAGTCATCCACTATCTGACTCTCTCTTTCCCTATCCCTCTGTCTGACTCTCTCTCCTCTTCCTCTTCAACCCCTGGACATCAATGTGGACTTCAACAGTTTCCACATTTCCCCTTCCTCCACCTCGCTCCAGCTCCAACCTTCCAGCTCAGCACTGTCCCATGACTTGTCCTACTTGCCTATCGTCTTTTCCACCTATCCACTCCACCCTCCTCTCTGACCTATCACCCTCATCCCACCCCCATCCACCCATTGTACTCTTTACTACCTTCCCCCACGCTCCTCCCTGACCTATCACCTTCATCCCCACCCCCATTCACCCAATACACTCCATTCTACTTTCTTCCACCCCCCCACCACCACCCGCCTCTCATTTATCTCTCCAAACTTCAGTCAGTCTGCGTGCAATCCTGATGAAGGGCTTTTGCCCGAAACGTCGATTTTCCTGCTCCTCGGATGCTGCCTGAACTGCTGTGCTTTTCCAGCACCACTAATCCAGAGAAATCTCGTTGTCTCGCTCTCTCCCCGCCGCCCCCCCCCCCCGTGTCTCTTTTCCTCTCTCTCTTTTGCTGCCTGCCACTCCTGGTTTGAATCTCTCTCCAACTCTCTCGCTCCTTCAAACTCTCACTTCTTCATTGTCTCTGACTAAATCTGACTCTCTCCCTCTATCTCTCCCTCCCACTCTATCTGCCTGCCTCTCTCTTTCTCGGTCATAACCTCCTTTTCCCTCCATGTGATTGTCTCTCTCCCTTGCGTATCCCCTCCCTCCGTTGCCCCCTGTCTGACTCTTTTGCTCCCTACCTTCTTCTTGACCAATCTGACTCTCTCTCTAGCTCTCTCTACCCCCACCCTCCATCCCTCTATTTTTTTCTGTTTGAATATCTCTCTCTCTCTCCCCCTCCCTTCCTCTATATCTGACACACTCTCTCTGTCGCTCGATCTTCCCTCTCGTTCTGAACCAGAGACGGGAGGAAGTTGGAGAAATTGCGGGGTCTCGGGTGTGGTGGGTGATGTCGATGACAGGGAGATGTGGGAGCGTGGGAAGAGAGAGCAAGTAGGGAGAGAAGAGATAGAAAGGAGGGAGAGAGACAGGCAGCAGGAGAGTGAGAGAGAAATGGATGGAGAGAGAGAAGATTGGTGGCAGTTGGAGTGATGGTGTGAGAGATAGCGAGACAGAGAAAGGGAACATAGAGGGTGAAAGGGAGAGGAGGAGAGTGCATGGAGTGAGAGAGGGAGAGAAATTAGGAGAAAGAGAGGAGGAGAGAAAATGGTGAGAGAGTTCAAGAGGAGGGCAAAGAGGGAAGGCGGAGAGCGAGGGATGGAGAATGAGAGAGAGAGACGGATGCAGTTGAGTGGAGATGGGGGGAATGGGAGAGACAGATGAATTCTGCCGAACACTAAGACGGAGTGGGGGATCCAGAGGTGAAAGCATGGACAGAGGGACTTCAATCCAACTCCTGAGCTGAGGCCCCGTCCCCTTCCCTTTCCTGAAGACCAGGACTTGGGGCTGAATCTGTTTTCTCCTCAGCTCATGTTCTTCAACCAAAGACAAACAACAGCATCATTCACTCTGCTGCTCAGAACTTCTGAAAGAAATATTTTATTGTTTACAACGTGAAGTGATCGATACAGGATGTGGGATTGTGCCTTTTCTCACTGGCCCCTGAGTTGACAGGAACATTGAAATGTGTCTCTGTAACCCTCGTGTGGGATAAGGTTGCACAAACCAGCACTACCCTTTGTTTATTACCACAATCTGGGATTGCTGACCTTAGCGATGGAAAGCTATAGATATATACGTCATGGCAAGAGTTACAGCTGGGGAAAGGCAATTATAATGCGATTATGGAAGGTTTACAATGCATATGGTGGAGAAGAAAACTGCAGGGATTGGGCACTAGTAAAATGCTGAGCTTATTCAAGGTACAGCGACTGCGTGTCCTTGACAAGTATGTAACTGTATGTACCAGTGAGGGAGGAAGTTGTCGAGCGTGGGAGCCGTGGTTTACTAATGAAGTTGAAACGCTTGTCAGGAGGAAGAAGGAGCCTTATGTAAGGAGGCTCAGTTACAGGGCTTGAGAGTTACATGTTGGCCAGGAAAGACCGAAAGAGAGAGCTAAGAAGAGCCAGGAGAGGACATGAGATGTCATTGGCAGGTGGGGTCAAGGAAAACCTGAAAGCTTTCTATCGATATGTCAGTAGTAAAAGAATGACTAGTGTCAGATTAGGACCAATGAGGGACAGTGGTGACAGCTTGACCTTGGAGTCAGCGGATATAGCGGAAGCGCTAAATGAATATTTTTTGTTAATGTTTACATTGGAAAGAGATGATGTTGTCAAGGAGAATACTGAGATACAAGCTATTAAACTAGACAGGACTGTGGTTCACAAGGAGGAGGTGTTAGCAATTCTGTAAAGTATGAAAATAGACAAGTCCGCAGGGCTGAATAGGATTTATTCTAGGATTCTCTGAGAAGCCCGGGAGGGGATTGCAGAGATCTGGGCTTTGATCTTTATGTCGCCATTGTCTACAGGAATAGAACCAGAGGACTGGAGGTTAGTCTATGCTGTCCGCTTTTTCAATAGAGGACTAGAGACACCCTTGGTAATTATAGACCAATGAGCCTTACTCTGGTTGTGGGTAAACTGTTGGAAAGGAGTATGAGAGATAATCATCTGGAAAAGAATAATTTGATTAGAGATAGGCAACATGGTTTTGTGAATGGTGAGTCGTGCCTCACAAACCTTATTTGAGAAGGTCACCAAACAGTTGGGTGAGGGCAAAGCTGTTGATGGGGTGTATGTGACTTTCAGCAAGGCGCTTGTGAAGATTCCCCACGGTAGTCCATTGCAGCAAATACAGAGGCATGGGGTTGAGGGGGATTTGACCATTTGGATTAGAAATTTGCCAGCTGAAAGAAGACAGAGGGTGGTGATTGATGGGAAATGCTCATCCTGGCATTTAATTACTGGTGGTGTACCCCAAGGATCTTTTATTGGGTCACTGCTGTTTTGTCGTTTTTATAAATATTGATTGAAGTTACAGAAGGATAGGTTAGTTAATTTGCAGATGACCCAACAATCGGTGGAGTTGTGGATAGTGCTGAAGGATATTGTATGTTACAGAGGAACATAGATAAACTGCAGAGCTGGGCTGAGAGGTGGCAAATGGCGTTTAATGTGGAAAAAATGTGAGGTGATTCATTTTGCACAAAGCAACAGGAATACAGAGTACTGGGTTCATGGTAAGACTCCTGGTAGTTTTGGATGAGCACAGAGATCGTGCTGTCAGTGCACATAAATCCCTGAAATTTGCCACCCTGGTAGATAGGGTTATTAAGGAGGCGCACAGTATGTTACCTTTTATTGGTAGAGGGATTGAGTTTCGGAGCCATGAGGTCATGCTGTAGCTGTACAAAACTCTGGTACAGCTGCAATTGGAGTAATGTGTAGAGCTGCATTATAGGAAGGATATGGAAGCTTCGGGAAGGGTACAGAGGAGATTTACGAGGATGTTGCCTGGTGCGGAAGGAAGGTCTTATGAGGAAATGCTGAGGGCATTGGGGCTGGTTTCGTGAGAGAGAAGAAGTAGAGAGGTGACTTAATAGAGACATATCAGATGATAAGAGGATTCGATAGAGTGGACAGTGAGAGCTTTTTTCCTCAGATGGTGATGGGATAGCACGAGGGGACACAGCTTTAAATTGAGTGGAAATAGATATAGATGTAGAACAGATGTGAGGCAGTCTCTTTATTCAGAGAGTAATAGAGGCGTGGAATGCCCTGCTTGCAGCAATAGTGGAATCACCACCTTTTAGGAGATTTAAATGGTCATTGAATAAACATATGGATGAAAATGGAATAGCGTAGGTTGGATGGGCTTCAGATTGGTTTCACAGGTCAGCGCAGCATCGAGGGCCTGTCCTGCACTGCAGTGTTCAATGTCCTATAGTGACAGGCTGCTCCATCGCTGAAACACTGAACTGAAATGAGAAAATCCCAGATGAATTGATTAATGAGTGAATTTGTTTGATTAATGAATTTTGGTAACTGGATATTTCAGCACATTCTTCAGCTGCTGCCTGAACTTAGTCTGGGTCACGGCATAAATTGCAGTGTTTGTGCAGCAACTGAGGAGCTGCAGCATGAAGCCTAGTTCCTGCACAAACCAACCTAGTTTCACAGATTTATACCCAATACGATACATCCGGTACCATATAGAAAACAGCATTAATGTTGACCATAACAGGATGAAATTGGCCGAGATCACAAACAATAAAATGATGGATTTTTTTCGGTTTCTCATTTCTGTGTCAGACTGAGCATCCCCATTGGTGTGAGCGCGGAGTCTCCTACGGGCTCTGCTGGTCACTAAAATGTGTCTGACGGTGAGAACATTGAGCAGCAGAATCAGGAGAAATGGGACACACGGGGTTAGAATGTGGTGGAGGAACTCAATTGCGGCCCAGACAGGAGAGGAGTGAACATCGTCTGCTCCAGGACAAAACCAGGGAGCGTGCAACAATCCATACTTAGCTGAGAGCAAAAAATACCAGAAAATGTTCTTTGGACAGCTCAGCACAATCACTGTTCCCAGAACCACAGCCGCCGTTTTCTCACTGCAATATTTACTTTTTAGGTTCTGGCAAGAAATGGCCACAAACCGATCAAAGGTGAAAGTGACGGTGAACCAGACAGAGCAGTCAGTGGCTGTGTAAAGCAGGATGGCGTGGATGTTACAAACTGGGATGGACTTTAGGAAATAAAGCTGCTCCCGATAAACAATGGGAATGTGTCTCAGGATCAGGTCGAGGATAATGACCAGGAGATCTGCCATTGCCATGGCCCCCAGGTAACGTCTGACACATGGAGATAATCCACAATCTTTATAAAGCAGGACGTAGATGGTCACTACGTTAACTGTGAGGAAGGAAAACAAACACATAATATGTCAGGCTGGAAGCAAAGTGGCCAGTTTGATTGATGACCCAGTGAGATTTTAAATATGTCACTGTATTCAGAGATGTACTGAAATAACTGGAGCTGGAATAACAAATGGGGAGGTCTGTATTAATGACAAAATTGCATCATAAATCACAAGAAACCCTCCCTCTGCAAACACACCAGAACTCATTGATAAGAACAGATGGTTTCTAGAACATTCCCATACCCTCGACCACTCAACAGCAGACGCAGGTCACTGCCTTCCATTTCCTAATATGGAGGGTGAACACCTTGTCGTCCAGAAAGATTCGCTCCCAATTCCTTGAAGGCAAATGGCGATTGGAAATTTCTGTCTTTTAGTCTCACTTGTGGTTGACCTTCTGTTGAGAAGAAATGTAAACGCAGGGAAACCGTATCCATCCCTTTAACTGCCTGAGGGGACTTCGGAGCAGTGTCTCCTTCAACCTGCAAGGTGATTTCTCCCCTTGGGATCTAATCTTTTGTTCAATTCAATGACATCCCGCCAATCACAAATAATTTCAGTTATGAAATGCTCCGGAGAATGCCTGGTATAGAACATTCGACGTTTGGGCGCAGAATGTTCTGGGGAATGTCAGTTATACAATGTTCCAGGTAAGATCGGTGAGAGAATATTCCGGGAAAATAATGATCCTGGGAATGTCGGCATAGAATGTTCTGGGGAATGTCGAGTATAAAATGCTCCGGGGAATGATAGGCACAGAATGTTCAAGGAATGTCGGTTACAGAATGATTTGGGGAATGTCGAGTACAGAAGTTTGCGGATAATGTCAGTTATAGAATGTTCCAGAGAATTTCAGGTGTAGAATATTTCAGGGAATGTTGGATACAGAATGATACACCGAATGTCAGTTATAGATTGCTCAAGTTAATGTCGGTTAAATAATGTTCTGGGAATGCCCGGGAAGGAATATTCCAGGGAATGTCAAATAAAGAATGTTCTGGGAATGTCAGTTACAGATCAGTCCCTGGAATGTCGGTTAGAGAATGTTCTGGGGAACGTCAAGTATAGAATGTTCCGGAGAATGTCAATGATAGAATGTTCCAGGTAACGTTGTTTACAGAATGGTCCCAGAGAATGCCGGGTGTAGAATGTTCTGGGGAAAGACGATTGTAGAATATTCCAGGGAGTGTCAATTGTGGTATGTTCCGGGGAATGTCGTGTATAGAGTGTTCTGAGGAACGTTAGCTATAGAATGTTCTGGGATGGAGTCAGAAAGTCCCACATCACAAAGTCACTTCTGCCCATTGAGTTTGGGGAAACCCATCGAGTCTCACGGTGGGAATCTCACCATAAACTCAAATCAACTGGTACATTGTAGCAAAAACAATACGGTTAAGGCAATTTCTCAAACATTTGATGTAAGATGCTTTTTTATGATCATAGGTCATCTCCTATTCCGACGTCTTCTCCACATTCTTGAAAATCTCAGCAAGTCTGGCAGCATCTGTAAGGAGAGCAAAGACCTGAGGTCTCGAGTCTAAATGACCCTTTGTCAAAGCTTTGACGAAGGGTCAGTTAGATTTGAAATGTCAGTTCTATTCTCTCCTTATAGATGCTGTCAGACCTGCTGAGATTGTGCAGGATTCTCTCCTTTGGTTTCAGATTCCAGCATCTGCAGTAATTTGCTTTTTTCCTCCACATTCTTTTCAGTTTTGTTTAACATTCCCAGCTGTAAAATGTATTAGTTATTCAGTCCCCAATATCAGTCAGTCTGTAACCATGTCTCTCAAATGCCATTAAATCATATTCATTTGCCTCACAGTCTGCAGTGAATTCCTCAATCTGTTTGAAAATGTTGCACACACTCCAAGAAGGTAACTTTTAATCAGCTTTTGAACCCATTGCTGCCTATGTTTATTCCTCATACTGACCTGATCAGGAAACAGTTTGAAACTGTCATACTCACAGAATCAGGCCTGACTGTTAATGTTCCATGAATCCCTATGCACATCCCTGGGTATTCCCTGTCCCACTGGCAGGCCAGACCCACCAGTAGTGGGGGCACAGTGCGGTACAGTCAGGAAAGATGTTACCATGGAATTTGTCTCTGTCATTTTAACAGAAATTAACGAGTGCAGTAACACAGTGACCAGTACTAGGATCTTAAATATTTTCATACTATGTCAACAGTTTAGAGAAATGGCTCAAATGCTTTTTGAACCAAATTGTTCCATGACGCTGAGGTAGGCAGGAAACTGAGTTATCAAGATTAAGTAAGGAATGTGTAAACAGTTAAGCATTTCACGGATGGAAAGAAAAAGGTGTGGATAACTGTAAACCCATCAAGTTGTCAGGAGGAATAAAAGACTGTATATTACATGACTTAGTGATACAGTGTGTACTGGAGGGTTCACTCTAACCCATTCAGACATGGGAAATGCTGCTCAATCTCCCAGAGGATCTGCTCCCTGATGTTCACAGTGGCCCCATTGCTCTCAGTACACGCAGGACATTTGATGCAGTTGGTTGATGGTGGGAAGTGGTGAGGGTGAGGGTGAGGGTGTTTTGAACCATGTATCAAGGAACAGCGTTCTTCTGAGAGGACATTGTTCCCTTCTACGTGGAGACCTGAAGACGATGGGAGTAGCTGACTGCTTCTGAATGAAGAGGCTGTGGCTACTGCCAGGACAGTGGGTATTCACCAACATGGTGTACTGTGCACGGTCACGCTGCAACATTAATGGAGAGAGATGGAGGGTCCAATCACAAGAATATGTCCATAAAATAAAGGAATTGCCAGATCACTTGAAATAGTTAGCTAAATCATACTTTCAATCTGCCACACACAAAAAAAGCCCAGATCATAAACCCAGAGGAGATAACTGGACAGCTCCAAACTCTGCTCAGTGCAACCCACCAATCTTCCCAGGGTGGTGAATAGTGCAGACCACAGTAGTGCATTGATCTATAAACACGGACTAGACATCTGTCTCTAAAGCATGTCTAAATATCTGTGCAGCATGAGAAGTGCGTAGGACACAGCAGTGCATTGATCTATTAACCCAGGCGAGATACTTGTCCAGCACAATCAACTATGCAGCCCACAGCAGTCCAACTGTATCCAGGTCACGCTGAGTGAAGCTCTTTTGAAGAGGTAGAGATGTATTTCATTACATGTTATCAAACGTTCAATGGCTTTTTAACATATTGTTCCGAATAAGAGTAAGCATGGATTGTAAAGACCTTAAACTAAGCCAATGGCAGCATTAGGGCCACCAATAGGTATGTTCACCTCCTTCTTGATTGTCTCATGTATAGTAACCAGATAAAACTGCTCTGAATCTCCAAAGTCATTCGTTGAAGAAGGAAACAGCGTGAAAGTTCCTAAGGAAGGCGGCAGAGTCAGAATGCTCCAGCCGGAGCACCTCTGCTAATTTCTCTTGTCTGGAGAGAGTTTTTCTCAAAACCTTTAAATGTTCTGGTTAGATTAGATTTTTTTTAGATTAGACTTACAGTGTGGAAACAGGCCCTTCGGCCCAACAAATCCACACCGACCCGCCGAAGCGCAACCCACCCATACCCCTACATTTACCCCTTACCTAACACTATGGGCAATTTAGCATGGCCAATTCACCTGACCCGCACATCTTTGTGACTGTGGGAGGAAACCGGAGCACCCGGAGGAAACCCACGCAGACACGGGGAGAACATGCAAACTCCACACAGTCAGTCGCCTGAGTCGGGAATTGAACCCGGGTCTACAGGCGCTGTGAGGCAGCAGTGCTAACCACTGTGCCACCGTTACTCAGAGGGGAGTGGAGGAGGCGAGTCCTGGACCAGAGGCTGGCGTGAGGAGGTGTGGCCTCGAATTTTGAAATCCGTTGCAATGAGGAGACTGAGCCCAGTGCGGCCTGAAAACTCGGTCCAGTGAGGTGTGTAGACTGGGCTTGGTGCAGTGTGGAAAGTTTGCCCAGTGTCGTCTGGAGACTGGGCCCGATGCAGTCTGAAGACGGTGCCCAGTCTGATCTAGAGGCTGGGTCCACTTTGGTCTGGCGACTCAGCCTGGAAAGGAGGGAGACTGGTCCCGAAGCATTCTGTAAACTGAGCCCGATATTTGGAGTGTGGGCCAAATGCGCTTCTGAATCTGAGTCAGTGATTGTTGATGGTGCGGTTTGGAGACTGGGCCCACTGCAACCTGGAGGGTCGACCTGGTGCCGAATGGAGACTGGGCCAGTTGCGGTCTGGAGATTGGTGCTGGTGCCATCCGGAGTGTTAATCCTATGCAGTCTGGTGTCTGGTCCTAGTCCACTTTTGTGACTGAGCCAGTTGCAGTCTGGAGATTTTGGGCGATGTAGTGTTGTGCCTGGGCCCGATTCCGGCGGGAGACTGGACCTGACACAGACTGGAGACTCGGCATCAAGCTTTCTGGAGTTTAGGACTGGTATGGCCTGGAGCTTGAGCTCAGTGAGTTCTGGAGAGGGTTTGAGGTGTGGTCCCAAGACTGGGCTATGTGCCGATCGAGACAGAGGCCAGTGCAGTCTGGAGACTTGGCTCTGTGCAGTCAGGGGACTGAGTATCGCACATTCTATTGACTAGGCCTGGCAGTCTGGAGACCTGATGTTTGGAGTTTGGGCTCGGCATAATCTGGAAACTAACTCCGATGTGGCCTGGGACCTGGGTCTGATGCCCTCTGGAGATTGAACTTGGCGAAGTCTTGAGACTGAGACCCGTGAGGCCTGGAGACTGGGCCCGTCGTGGTCTGGAGAAAAAGCTCGATGTTGTCTGGAAACTGGACCTCATACAGCATGGAGACTGGGCCCTGAGCGGTCCTGAGACTGGGCCCGGTGTGTCCTGGAGACTGCACTTGTTGGGGCCTTGTGACTTGGTCCAGTGAAATCTGAAGTCTCATTCAAAATAGGGTCTGAAGACTTGTCCCGGTGCAGTCCTGAGAATCTGCCTGTCCATGTGCAGACTGGAGACTTGCCCTGTAGCTTGATGCAGTCTGGACAGTGGCCCAGTGTGGCTTGGAGGCAGCCCAGTTGGTCAGGAGATTCATCTCGGTGACATCTGGAGACTGAACTAAGTGTGTTCTGGTGAATCTGCACAGTGTCATCTGGAGACTGGGCCCAGTGTGGTATGGAGAGTAGACCTGGTGTGGTCTGGATACTGGGACTCGTGTGGTTTGGAGACTCGGCCCAATGTGGTCTAGCAACTGAGCAAGGTGCAGTCTGGGAATCGGCCTGTTGCCACTTGGAGACTAGACCCGGCACAGTCTAGAGACTGTGTCATGCTCGGTGTGGAGACCGGGCCTGTGTAGTCTGGTTGACTGTATCCAGTGAGGTGTGGAGACTGGACCCCACGTAGTCTGGAGACTCAGCCCGGTGTGGTCTGGTAACTTAACGCTGTAGAGTAAAAAGTGACGTCTGCAGATGCTGGAGATCAGAGCTGAAAATGTGTTGCTGGTTAAAGCACAGCAGGTCAGGCAGCATCCAAGGAACAGGAAATTCGACGTTTTGGGCCAGAGCAACACATTTTCAACATAATGTTTTCACAGACTGGAGTGAAATGCCTGGAAATCCAGTCGGTTCTTTTTCTCCTTGTTAACCTGACACAACACTTTAATTTATTATTCTTTCAATTTTGTGCCGATCACTTGTACCTTGTACCTGAGCTTGCGCCATAAGTGAGGACATTGTAAATGTTTCACTGCACTCATTAACGTGCACGTGACAATGAGACCAATTCAATTCAAATGTGAGAGAGGCACTGGCTTTGATTGTTTTTCCAAACAAAGCTGCCGCTTGTGCAATGGCTTGGGGCGGTCAGCAGGGGATGCTTTAAATAATTTTAAACACAAATGGGAGAGACAGACAGTGAGAGAGTGAGGAGGGACATTTTGATCCCCATTTCAATAGAGTCACTCCCAAAACATCAGAAATCCAAATGCTCAGTGATGCAGATGCAGAGATACACACATTAATGCATGAAAACACATACACAGACACAGTCACACACAGAAAGACACACAGTCACATACACATAACAATGGATACACAGATATTTCCATAGATTTTGCCCCACGTGCCTGCCTTGCCATTCAATAAGATCATGGCTGATCTGATTTAGGCCTCAACTTAATTTCATCTTGAAAAATCACTCAGGGCATTTCACGGAATTATTCGAGTGAGAGCAATTTGGTACCACAGATGGTAATTCTTTTAGTTTGAAAATATTATTCCAGGATATTATATTAACACACGGCAGCACCCAGGAACTACGAAGAGCAGAAGAAATACACCTATACAGTGTAATCAAGGATATGTGTATTGATGGACTTTAGGCTCAATCTACAAACTTATTACCTTTTGTGTGTGAGCCAAGTCCTGCGTGCTCTTTAAATAAAGCAATAGGAAAAGATATTTAATCTTACCCTTTTAGTTTTATTCTAACAATAAGTGGATAAAGTATACAGAGCTCTGGGTCTAAACCTTTCTGTCCCTGACAAACTACGAAGTAAGTCAGCTCACAAAGACAAAAGACGTATATCTGTCCCTGACCCAGTCTTTTATACCATACAAAACATCATACCATCACTCAAGTGAGATTGTCTTCTAATTGGCTGTTGCTCTGACTCCATTCCCCGCCTCCTCGCATTCCCGGATGTCCGATCCCACGTGACCTTCCCTTTTCTGAGACAAAGGAGCACCAAGCGGCCTCCGTTCGGGCGCAAAACGGCAGACTCGCATACTTCCGGGGCGCGAAACGGCCGATCACGTGACCTCCCGGCACTCTTCCGGAGCACGAAACAGGGAGACCACGTGACCGCGCCCGCGTCTCGGAGCACCACTTGGCCATCCTCTGCGCACGCATCAGAGGACCATGTGACCTCCGAGTGCCGAGGACACGCCCAATCAGAATCTACCATTTGTTTTATGGTAAGCTATATATATATTCACAGTATCCATGAAACACGTCCTGACGATTTCTCAGCACCTAACCCAAGCAAGCAGATACAATACGCCCAGAACCCCTCGCCACTTTACACAACATCAAAGACATGGCTGAAATGGCTGCTAGACTATTGAGATGCCATGGCATCATGTAGCCTACAAACCTACCAAACACACATAAACAGTGGCCAATGATTTTAAAAGACCTGACACAAACAACCAGCAAAACGAATGTCACTAAAATGAATGTCCATGCAAAGATTATAATAATCACTACATCGGACAAACGGTCAGAAAATTAGCCGCCAGGAGACATGAACATCAACTGGATACAGAAAGATATGAGCCAAGACTTCTAGTATCCATATATACAGATGAGGAAACACACCATTTTGACTGGTAACAACACATTCATCCCAGGCCAAGCTAAACAGCGCCACGTAGAATTCCTAAAGCACGGCATTCTAACCAAAACTTGATCAAAAACTGTTTGAGTCTTTTTAAAAGAAGTAACAAAGAGGATTGATGAGGGCAGCATAGTAGATGTGATCTATATGGACCTCAGTAAGGCATTGGGCAAGGTTCCCCATGGGAGACTGATTAGCAAGGTTAGATCTCACTAAATACAGGGAGACTAGCCATTTGGACACAGAACTGGCTCAAACGTAGCAGGCAGAGAGTAGTGGTGGAGGACTATTTTTCAGACTGGAGGCCTGTGAGCAAGGATCATTGCTGGGTCCACGACTTTTTGTCATTTACAGAAATGATTTGGATGTGAGAATAAAAGGCACAGTTCTTAAATTTGTAGGTGATACCAAAATTGGAGGTGCAGTGGACAGCGAAGGAGGCTACCTCAGATTACAACAGGATCTTGATTATATGAGACAATGGGTTGAGAAGTGGCAGATGGAGTTTAATTCAGGTAAATGTGAGATGCTGCATTTTGGGAAATCAAATCTTAGACTTAATGGTAAGGTCCGAGGGAATGTTTCTGACCAAAGATACCTTGGAGTGCGGGCCGTAGCTCCTTAAAAGTGAAGTCTCAGGTAGATAAGATAGTGCAGAAGGCGATTGGTATGTTTTCCTTTATCAGTCAGAGTATTGAGTCAAGGAGTTGGGAGGTCATGTTGCGGCTGTACAGTACATTGGTTAGACCACTGTTGGAATGCTGTGTGCAATTCTGGTTTCCTGTCTCACAAACTCAATTGCAATTTTTGAAGAGGTGATCAAAAAGAAGGATGAAGGTTAAGAGCATATGTTGTCTACGTGGACTTTAGTGAGGCCCAACAAGGTTTCACATGGTAGCCTGGCTAATAAGGTTAGATCACAGAGCATCATGAAGAGCTAACAAATTAGATACAACATTGGCTTGACAGTGGGAGACAGAGGGTATTGGTAGAGTTTTGTTGTTCCAACTGGAGGTCTATGATCAGCTGCTTGCCACAATGAAAATGTTGCTTCCGCAGTTGTTCGTTATTTTTAAAAAAATGATTTGGAGATGACAATAGAGGAAACATGGATAGTAAGTTTGTAGACGAAACTGAAATTTCTGGTATAGTGGACAGTGAAGAAAGTCATTTAGGAGGAAATGAGATATTGATCAATTGGGCCAGTTGACCAAACAATGACAGATGCAGCATCGTGCAGATCAATGCAACATTTTGCAAAATTCCGAGACAAACCAGGGCAGGATTTATACAGTTAATGGTGCGATGTTACTTGCTGCACTTGGAGAGTGTAACTGAACTGAGAGACCCTGGGATGAAGGCACATAGCTCCTTTGAAGTGGTTGCATATGTAGACAGGGTGGAAGAGGGTGTTAAGCACGTTTTCCCTCATCAGTCAGAGCACTGAGTACAGGAGTTGGGACATCATGTTATGGCTGCACAAGAGAAAGTTAGGGCCACATTAGGAGTACCGAGTACAATTATAGTCACCTTGCTATTGGACAGATGTTATGAACAGGCAAGGATGTAAAATGCTTAAAACAATGTGACAGAGACTGGGCGGTTTGAGATATAAGGGCTGTCTGGGCCTTTTTTTTTGCCTTTTGCGTAGGAGGCTGGCAGGAAACTTGATACACATTTATAAAGTCGTGAGGGGCGTGTATAGGGTTAATCGCCAAATTCTATTCCCCAGGATGATGGGCGTGCATATTCACGTGACACACTCTACCTGGAGTCCATATCAGGTCGTTTACCTCATTCAATTTCCTCTCCATTTTATAAGGTCCACCAAACATTGGTTTTAAACGTTCACCTGCTACTGGAAGTAACAGCAATACCTCATCCCCAATTGCAAAGTTGTGAATTTATGATTTCTTATCCACTTCTTGTTTCACTCTCGTTTAAATGCTGCCTGGCCAACTTTCCAGCTCTATTTAATCGTTCTATAAAATTTGACACATCGTCATAAATGGGTGGTCTCTGAATTAGGTTAGATTACTTACAGTGTGGAAACAGGCCCTTCGACTCGCCGAAGCACAACCCACCCATACCCCTAACCTAACACTACAGCCAATTTAGCATGGCCAAATCACCTGACCCACACATCTGTGGACTGTGGGAGGAAACTCACACGGACATGGGGAGAACGTGCAAACTCCACACAGTCAGTCACCTGAGGCCGGAATTGAACCCGGGTCTCTGGCGCTGCGAGGCAGCAGTGCTAACCACTGTGCCACCATGCCACCCACTAATTCAAGTTTATTAGTTTCTCCTTGATCAATTCTAAATGTCCTCTTAGTTCATGTCCAAAAAATAACTCAACTGCACTGAATTCGGTCGATTCATTCGGTGCATCTCTGCTCGAAAAAAGTACAATTGGAATTCCCTACCCCAACCATCTTTATAATGCTGACCATTAATCCTGAACATGGTTTTCAATGTTTGATGCCATCTCTCTCACGCTCCCAGCAATTCCGGACAGTAGGCAGTAGATTTGAACTATTTTATTCCCAAGTTATCCATAACCTCCTTGAATAGTTTGGATGTGAAGTTTGATCGTTGATCTGACTGGATCTCTATTGGCAGTCCGTATCTACTTAAAAATAAGTAATGTTTCTGAAACCCATTTAGCTGTGATGTTGCATAAAGTGATTGCCTCTGGAAATCTTGTCGACACATCCATTATTGGTAATAAATACTTATTCTCACTTTTTCATTGAGGTAGGGGACCTATGCAATCAATCTTCCTCAATTGCTTGAACAGGTAATAAAGGGGAGGTTTGATTTCTGCCTGCTGTTTTCCCATGAGCTGGCATGTATGCCACATCTGACAAAATTCATCGACACATTTGTGTAGTCCAGGCCAGTAAAAATGTCATTGTATTTAGCTTATGTTTTCCTTACCCTTAAATGAGCTCCAAGCGGTATCTCGTGCGCCACTCGCAGCACCTCCTTTCTATACCCTTCTGACAAGACAGTTTGATGAATCTCTGCTCATTTTCCATGTGTTTGAATGTGTGATGGTCTCCATGTCCATATTAAGACATAATTTGTTGAGTAATAATGCACAGGAATGAATTCACATTCGTCCTCATTAAATCCCTTTCGATATCAGCTACATCAGCTTCTTTATCTGTGCTTTTTGATCTCTCCTGCTTCAGCTTGTACCTTTGCAATCTTGTGATCACACAAACAGGCAAAATTCCTGGATTAATATTCTCCAGGTCTTCAGTTGTCTGCGTCTCCACTGGCCTTTCAACTAGAGTAAGCAGCACGCCTACTGGTGAATCAGCTAGATCATTCACAAAGACAAATTGTATTCCTGGCGCTGAGAGCTTGTCCCATTCTCCTACCACAAATTCTCCACTCTTCTCTGGATTCTCTAGCGTCACTTTACATCACTAAGCACTTATTGACACACCACGATTTTCTGTTCCCAGCAACTTCTCCGACAATAGTCCCTCAGGAGCACATAGTTCCTTTCCCTCAGCATTACACACTGAGGGGATCCTGTGTCCTTTAATATTTTAACCACCTTCTGTACTACTGCTGGCCTATGTGAATAATCTTTACCCTTGCATGTATTTATTTTAAGCAGATCTGGCACTGCCTCCTTAATCAAACGCTGTCATCTTGTGCAGTCTGACACAATTGCCTAACTTCCCTTGTGCTTTTCGTTACTAGTCCAACAAAACTTCCATATTTTCTGGTTTTCCGACATCTGTCTTTCTTCGAGCCCACCACCACTGATTTCGTGTGGCCACTTAATTACAATGAAAACACCGGAGCCTTTTGGCTTCTTTGTCCCTTGTGGGTTTCTTTATTACCCTGTGGTAAATTATCCTTATGATCTTCACTGAGATGCACATTTCCCTTTCCACGTGAGGATTATTCTTTGCCCCAGTTTCTATCCCTCATGGACTGAAATTGATCCTGGAAGCCAAACAGTGTCTTATTTACCAGCTCATAATCGTCAGCCCCTTCAGCTGTTAACCTTGTTGTTTTAGCTCTCTGTCCTTCCACATGAGTTCGCATTACTTCCTCACTGAGCCTATCCTCAGCTTTTATCTCCAGCATTTTAAGCTGACTTTCCTTTTCAGGTGTCAGTTTTTGAAGTTCACAAGGTCTCTCTTTTTTCTGTTTCTGCTCTCTCTTTTTCCTTCAGTTCTGCTTATATGTATAACTCAACCTGTTTCATTTCTGCTGCTCTATCCTACTGTCTCACAAACTAATTCAAGCTGCGTTATTTGCAATTGAATTCTTGCCATCTCTATAGATTCCGATGGTTTTCCCAGCAAGTTAAGTTGCTGAGCTGCTGCTGTAATTATCTCTCCTTTCCTCACATGAGTAGAGAGTTCCAATTCCAGCTTCCTCTGCTAATTTTTGTAACTTGGTCTTATTCACTTTTCGCAAAACTTCAAAGGTCACCACATCCACAGCCAGAAAACTTTTGGCGACTGAAACAAATATTCCTATGCCAAGCCATGTCTATGCAACCAAACCAATACCCGAAACAAAAAAACTACCCCCTACCACTCATTGTAGGAATCCCTTAATCTGTTATGGACTAGGCCAGACCACTCAAACCATTCTTAAGCAGGCAGCAATTTGTTTCAGTACATGTACAGTGAGAATTATCCTGAGTAAGATAGATTGGTTGACGACTAGATTTCAAAACAGACAAAAAAATGACAAAATTACAGAATGAAACACAAGAAGAATATAAAAAAAACCTACAAAACACACCTATCCAACGAGACTTAATTTTGCTACTTCGAATACAGACAACAGCCCCAATAAGCAAACCCTATTCAAAACCCAGGATAAATGGAATGCATGCTTGCAGGTTGAAGTTGAAGGGCACAAAAGGGAGTTTCCACACAGCTCCCCGATGAACCTCCCAGTTCAAATCTGCACTAAAAGCAGCTCAGCTCAGTGAGCTAGGCAGCTGGTCACTCCCCTCCCTTTATGCAGGACACCTCGAAAGCATGACCACTTTGGCCTGAACTCTCAGCTGCTCACATTTAACCTCAGACCTCTCAAAATCCTTTTTATCGCTGTATCAAACCAGACTGACTGGAGTCTGATCCAGTTTATTGCCCCTCTTGAAACAAATCAAGGGCAGAGTCTCTTTGAGGCAAGGAGCAGCATTTAGAAAAGAAAGGAACTAGCTTTGTGACATCTGCTCCCACTACAAGCCCACTATGACCTATTTTCTTTTTCTTATTTTCTCCCAGTCTCTTTTCTCTCTGTAACTTATTGACCTTGTAATGTGGACAGCACCAGCAATGGCAAGGTCCCAACGTGCAGACTATGAGCAGATACAGGGTGTGACCCACGAGAGGTCTGAAGCCTTGCCCAGAGAGCAGAGCTCGAGCTGAGCCTAATGCGGAGGACAGTGAGTCCCTAGGTAAGCACAGGACCTGGATTTGGTGGCTGGAAGGGATGTGTGTGAGATAGGGCTCAGCAGCAAAGGATTTGCATGTGGATCTGCCATTGATCTGCCCATCTGACCATTCCGTCTGTATCTTCCTGAAACATGACGCCTTCCTCCTCACTGCCAACCACCCGGCCAATCTTTGTGTCAAACACAACATTGCACATTACAATTCTGCCCTCCCTTCCTGCCCAAATTCACATCTATGGTATTTATGAACATCAAGAAATTAAGGGGCCAAGTACTGATCCTTGTGGTGCACCAGGGGGCACTGTTCTCTAGTCACACAAACAGACTTCCCCACCCACATCCTGTCTGCTGTCACTGAGTTAATCCTATGTGCAACTTGTCAAGTTACTCTTCCTGTCATGAGATTTTACTATCTTTATCATTTTCCCTCGTGGTGTTCCATCAAATGCCTTCTTAAAAACATAAAAAGCTCGTTGAAAAGAAATCCATCAAATTTGCTGAGTGTGACTTCACTCTGAGAAAGTCATGCTGACACTCCCCAATCAAACCCTGCCTCTATTTTCTCCTTTTTTATTTTCTCCAATAGTTTACCTAACACTGATCTGATACTCCAGCCCCTCCAGAACTCTTCCTGTAAAGTGGAAACCCATTTTCTGTTCAACAGTGCTCTGGCACCTTCCCTGTGGCCAGGTTCGAACTAAATCTTTGGATCAGGGCCTTTCCTCTGTTGCCTTCAACAGCATCCTGTGAGACTCAGGGATTTGTCGAATAACAGCCAAAACCATCTGATATCAATGTGTTCGAGAGCTTTATAGTTCATCTTCTCGAATTATGTACCTGCATCCGCATTCTCCCAAGTAAAATAAGGTCAAGCTCTCATGAAACAACAAATCAATGTTCTCCAGCTTCACACACAGATTGCTCCCTTGGTTTCTAATGGAGCCTAACTGTTCCCTGGTCATTCTGTTCCACTTGATATAGTTGTGGAATATATTGGGATTCTCCCGCAGTTTGCCCTGCCAGCCCTTCGCCAAACACCTATGTTAGTCAATCACTCTGTGTGAGTTTTCTAAATTTGTTGTAAAAAGTCTCATTCTTTGAAAGCGTAGAGAACACAGATATAATCTCACCAACCCTCTTTGCAACCAGTGCTGAATGCCTTTGCTTCTACATTCCTTTTCCCTTTAAATGAAGGTCAACGTCACTTTTACCTTTCCATTTGCAAGAGTCCCTCCTGAAGTCCTTTGATTTAATTTTTTCAACTGCTCACTCTGAGTTCTTAAAAATCCAACTAAATATCCAACTACATGACATGCACCAGTTCTCCATTGTCTATTTCTACAAAAAAATCCTCAAACCATTTCAGAAAAGTTTGTTCATATTGATTTTTTTTCATAGATGCGTTACCATTCTCTCCAATTTTGCTAATACTTTCTAAATATCTGATATCACATCCTGAATAATACCATCCAACAATAGGGAGGCTTAGTGGGTCAACGGTTAGCATTACAGCCTCACAGCACCTGGGACCCATGTCGATTCCAGCCTCGAGCGACTATATGTGTGGAGTTTGCACATTCTCCCCATGTCTGCGTGGGTTTCCTCTGGGTGCTCCGGATTCCCCACACAGTCCAAAGATGTGCAGGTTAGGTGAATTGGCCATACTAAATTTCCCATAGTATTAGGTGCATCATTCAGAGACAATGGGTCTGGGTGGATTACTCTTCGTAGGGTCGTTGTGGACTTCTTCGGCAGAATTAGATCGGATTCCCACACTGCTGGGAATCTGATCTGATTCCTTACTGTGCATGAGAAGTTAGCAGGTCTGCAGTTCGCCACTCCCCCTTTTCTTCCCTTCTTTAATCTTTGAATTACGTTTATAACATTCAACTTCTCCAGAATGGAGTCCTGCGTTTGCAGAATATTTAGGAAAATAACAGTGCTTTGAATATGACGATTGGTGTTTCCCCCAAAATTCTGGTGAAGAGCACATACGGTCCCTCAGACTTATCACTGCTCATTCCAACTACGTTCTCAATTGCAACTTTGTCCATGGTATGATTTTTGGTTATAGTTACACAAGTACCATTGCCACTTGGTATTTCTGGGAGATTTTCTGGATCTTCATTCAAGAAGACAGACACAATGTAATTGGTTAAGATTCCATATAATTTCTCTATTCTATACAGTAAATTATTCTGTTCCACGTTTGACCTTACTCTCATTTCTCCTTTGAAATGTTTATAGAAACAGTTCAGCAGTGTTTATTTTTCAATTCTTGTTTGTTACACTTTTGTTCTCCTTTGGATTTCCTTATCAGTTTGTTTTGGTCCTTCTTTGCTCGTTCGTAGGTTTCTCTGAATCTATGGCTGACCACCAGATCTGGTCTTTTTGTGAGCCCCTTCCTTTGATCTAATGCAATCTTTAACTTCTTTTGTTAACCATCATGGATTAATCTTTCACTTTGCTGTTTTAACTTGGGGGCGGGGTAGGTGGGGGGTCGGGTGGGGATGTTTGCACATACAGAAATTCACTTTGCAGTGTTTCTGTAAATTGAATCTTAGAACGTACTTCTCCAGTTATGATGCTGCTCCACCTTTCACAAGTTTGTGTTGTTCTTGGTTTCGTTTTACAGAGAGGTCATAAAAGCAGAAAATCCAAAAAGTCTGGCTTTGGATGTGTTTTAGGGTCAATTTTGATGATAGCTAACACATATTGCCTCAAGAAAAAGGATTTCACTTTTTTAAATATAAAAGATGTACAGTGAAAGGGGAGTGGCCTGTTCTCCCAGCTTAGTTTTCCTCCAGGTTTATTTGGTTTTTAGCAGTCTGGCTATTCACTCAAAGCAACAAGGTTGGATTTGAGGCTGCTGGTACACGAAACAGCTGTGTGAAAGAGGGTATTCCATGGTGTGTGTGTGTGTGTGTGTGTGTGTGTGTGTGTGTGTGTGTGTGTGTGTGTGTGTGTGTGTGTGTGTGTGTGTGTGTGTGTCTTTATTTATAAAAATGATTTGGATGCGTGCAAAAGATATTTAGTTAGTAAGTTGGCAGATGACACCAAAATTGGTGGTGTCATTGACAGCGAAGAAGATAACCACCAATCACAACGGGATCTTGATCAGATGGGCAAATGGCATGAGAAGTAGCAGATGGAGTTTAATTCAGAAAACAAATCTTAGCAGGACTTATATACTTAATGGTAAGGTCCTTGGGTGTGTCGCTGAACAAAGAGACCTTGGAGTGCAGTTTATACCTCCTTGCAAGTGGAGTCGCAGGTAGATCGGATATTGAAGAAGGCGTTTTGTATATTTTCCTTTATTG
The DNA here is from genome assembly GCF_020745735.1 of Hemiscyllium ocellatum. NCBI lineage: Eukaryota > Metazoa > Chordata > Chondrichthyes > Orectolobiformes > Hemiscylliidae > Hemiscyllium > Hemiscyllium ocellatum. The sequence goes on from NC_083437.1 coordinate 1,002,848, forward strand.
GTCAGATTATTGCGTACAGGAGTTGGGAGGTCATGTTGTGGGTGTTCAAGACATTGTTGAGGCCACTTTTACAATATTGCGTGCAAATCCGTTCTCCTTCCTAACGGAAGGATGTTTTGAAATTTGAGAAGATGTTCTGAAAGGTTTCAAATAGATTTATTCGGATGTTGTCCGTGTTGGAGGATTAAGCTATAGGGAAATGCTGAACAGGCCAGAGCTGTTTTCCCTGGAGCATCAGAGGCTGAGGGGTGACCTTGTAGATGTTTATAAAATCATGAGGGTCATGGATAGGATACATAGACAAAGTCTCTTCTCTAGGGTGGGCAAGTCCAGAACTAGCCGACACAGGCTTAATAAAAGTGGGGAAATTTATAAAAGAGACCTGGGGGGTAACCTTTTCATGGAGAGAGTGGGACGTGGGTGGAATAAGCTGCCAGAGGAAGTAGTCAGGGCAAGTACGATGGCAACATTTAAAGGGCATTTAGATGGGTATATGTAGAGGAAGGGTTTGGAGGGATATGTGCTGGATTCTGGCAGGTGGAACAAGATTGGGTTGGGCTTTCTGGGCGGCAGGAACGAGTTGGACTGAAGTGTTTGTTTCCGTGCTACACATCTCTCTATGACTCTGTGATTCAAAGTCCCTGTGTTTGATTTTACATTTTGTGCTAAGGGGTGTTTGAGGAGATTGTTACAAAGCATTGGGAACAACATCATTAAGTTAGGATAATCTGTTAGTTTTCAGATAGGTTCCATTCAGGATTCTGTTTTATTTTGTTTGTGTTTCATTCAGTAATCTTGTAAATAAATTCTGTTTTGTTTCAAGCTACGTGAATTCACCAACTGCATCCCTCCTGGAATATCTGCGTTGCACCTACTTAAAACAGTTCGCAATGTTAGGGTCTGGGTTCCTTTATTGAAATGTTTTGAGGGTGTCAGACCTGGTCCATAACAGATTGGGGTCCCTTCGCAAGCTTTGTTGGGGATTAGGGTAGCTGGTCTGGAAGGCAGAGAGTGGTAAGTGTTAAAGTCTTATGTGCTAGGTGTTGAATTCGATTGGTTTAAACAGTGCTTGATCGAGTAATAGCTCTTTCAGTCATTAAGAGTTTTCTGGAGTTGGAAAAAGGAACTCTGGGAGCTTTTCAAAAGGTGAACAAGAAAAAACTGCAGGGTTTTTAAACGAGTTGGTCTGAAAGCTGCCTCCTGCTTTGAGGAAAGGAGAGATAATTACAGCAATAGCTCAGCATGTAAATTTGCTAGAAAGTTCTTCAGAATCGTCATTCAATTGAAAATGAAGCAGCTTGACCTAGAGGCAAAAGAAAAAGAAAGAGAAAATGAATGAAACTGTTTCAATTATGATTAAAAGGAGAGGAAATACAAAAACGCCTTAGCAGTACAAAAAGAAAAGGACAAAATCGCTTTAGCAGTGGAAAGACAAAGAGGGAGAGAAGAGAGAGAAAAGGAGAGAAAAGGAATTTTATCTGCAGAGATTGGCACTTGGACATAAATGTCATTTTTAATTGTTGGAAATGAAGGATTAATGTAAGCGTAGATTAGATTAGATTACTTACAGTGTGGAAACAGGCCCTTCGGCCCAACAAGTCCACACCGACCCGCCGAAGCGCAACCCACCCATACCCCTACATTTACCCCTTACCTAACACTACGGGCAATTTAGCATGGCCAATTCACCTGACCCGCACATCTTTGGACTGTGGGAGGAAACCGGAGCACCCGGAGGAAACCCACGCAGACACGGGGAGAACGTGCAAACCCCACACAGTCAGTCGCCTGAGTCGGGAATTGAATCCGGGTCTCAGGCGCTGTGAGGCAGCAGTGCTAACCACTGTGCCACCGTACCACCCACTAGTGCCGCGTAGTGAGGAAGAGACTGAGGATAACCAAACCAATGATAGCAAAATGCCTAGTGGGGAAATGTTGAAATATATACAATTTGATGAGAAGGATGACAAAGCCTTTCTCATCTCATCTGACAAGATGGTGAAACAAGTGGAGTGACCAGTGACAATGTGAGTTTTGTTGATCAAAACAGCATGCGTCGGTTGAGGTAGATGAGGTAGTGTCACCACCAGAGGAGGTATCTGGGGCGTATGATGAGGTAAAGAAAGCCATTTTAAGTGCATCTGATCTTTTTCCAGAATACTACAGACAGCATTTTCGGAAAATAAGGTGGGAAACTCGTGAATCGTACAATAAGTTTGAAAGGATCAAACAAAGTAATTTTGATAGGTGGATAAGGTCATTAAAAATAGAGCAAACGTTTGATGCTCCTGGTGAGATGACAATTTTGGAGAAGTTCAAAAATTCACTTCCTGAGATAATAAGAACTCATGGAAAATCAGAGAAACGACAAGATTAACAGCTGAAATGACTTAGAATTCTGAGTATGTCCATAAGACAAAGTTTGGCTTACAACATCAATTTCAATCCATGAGAGATATAAATTGAGGAAAAGATAACTCTCACGTGTTAAAGGAATGGATGTGCATTTGCTCATTGAGTTGGAAGGGTCGCTTTCAGATGTTTCGTCACCATACCAGTGAACACCATCAGTGACCCTTCGGTGAAGCTCTGGTGTTATGTCCCACTTCCAATATATGTTTATAGGTTTTTAAGTGTTGTTGGTGATTTCATTTCTGGTTCATTTTTTTCAGAGGGTGGTAGACGGGATCCAAATCGATGCGTTTGTTCATACAATTGTATTTGGATTGCCATGCTTCTCGGAATTCTTGTGTGTGTCCCTGTTTGGCTTGTCCTAAGGTGGATGTGTTGTGCCAGTCAAACCCGTGTCCTTCCTCGTCTGTAAGTCGCGATAGTAGTGATGGTGTGTCATGTATTTTTGTAGCTAGTTGTTATTCATGTATCCTGGTGGCTGGTGTTCTGCCTGTTTGGCCAATGTAGTGTTTGTTACAGTTCTTGTAACTTATTTTGTAAAGAACGCCCGTTTTACTTGTTGTATGTATGGGGTCTTATAAGTTCATTAGCTGTTGTTCAAGTGTGTTGGTGGATTTGTGGGCTACCATGATGCTAAGAGGTCTGAGTAAGCTGGCAGTCATTGCAGACTTGTCTTTGATGTAGGTTAAAGGAGTAAGGGTTTCTTGGTGTGTTTTGTCTGCTTGTTTGGGTTTGTTGCTGAGAAATATGCGGACCGTGTTAATAAGGAATGCACTCTTCTTAAAAATGGCGTGTAACTGATTTTCTTCTGCTTTTCGTAGTTCGTCCGTGCTACAATGTGTTGTGGTTCATTGAAATAATCCTCTAATGCAATTTTGTTTGTGAGTATTGGAATGTTTGTTTCTGTAGAACATTATTTGGGCTGTACGTGTTGTTTTCCTATAGCCGGTGGCTTCAATTTCCCCACTGACCATTCGCTGTGCTGTGACATCTAAGGAATGCTAGTTTGTTGTTGTTTTCTTCCTCTTTTGTGAATTGTATGCCAGTAAGTAGGTTACTGATGGTTTTGAAGGTTTCCTCTAATATGTTTTGTTTATTGATGACAAAGATGCCATCCATGTAGTAGAAACAATGTTTGGGTTGGATAGTTGAGAGAGCTGTGGGTAAAAAATGAGGTCTGCAGATGCTGGAGATCACAGCTGAAAATGTGTTGCTGGTTAAAGCACAGCAGGTCAGGCAGCATCCAAGGAACAGGAAATTCGACGTTTCGGGCTGAAGGGCTTATGCCCGAAACGTCAAATTTCCTGTTCCTTGGATGCTGCCTAACCTGCTGTGCTTTAACCAGCAACACATTTTCAGCTTTTTAGTTGAGAGAGCTGCCTGTTCGAGTCTCTGCATTACTGTTTCTGCTAGAAACCCTGATATCGGCGATACCATGTGTGTTCCATTGATTTCCTTGTAGATCATACTATTGAAAGTCTGTGGCGAGGCTTAGTCCACTCATTTGAAGATTTCTTTGCCGATGAAATTGGTGGTGTCTGGTGTGTTGCGTCTTTGGTTCTTCTAACAGTATTGTCAGTGTTTCTTTGGCCAGGTGATGTTAATGGATGGGCACAAGGCTGTCACCTCAAAGGAGACCGTTATTTCAACCTCTTCTACCTCGGTGTCTTTGATTCTGTCCAGGATGGCAAAGTTCAACTAGGTTCTTATGCACCAGTAAAAAATATTTTTGCATTTTAGCTTGAGATTTTATTACCCCTAAATATCATGCATGCCTGGCAATTGGAAAACCACCGGTCGAAACAAAACCTTCACATTTAATGTCTATTCTTGCATTTTAGGAACCTGACTGCGTAGAACAATAATGACTCAGTCCACAAGATGTCAGAGGCCATTCCGTTATGCAAGATGACAACTACAAAGCTTGTGGAGGAGTTAGTCAATGTTTTCACGCAACATAGATTACCCACAGATATACAATCAGATCAGGGTCACACATTGGATCAAAATTATTCAGGAGTTATGGGTAATTTAGGCATAAAACAATTCAAATCCACTGCTTATCATCCAGAGGCACAGGGAGTGCGAGAGACATGACAGCAAAAATTAAATTCCATGCTGAGGGCTTATAGTCAAGACTTTCAAAAGTATTGGCACCAACGACATAGGTAGGAAGAGGGGTGGGGAGGTCATTCAAGAGCTCAGGGAGTTAGGCTGGAAGCTAAAAGCTAGGACAGACAGAGTCGTCATCTCTGGTTTGTTGCCGGTGCCACGTGACAGTGAGGCAAGGAATAGGGAGAGGGTGCAGTTGAACATGTGGCTGCAAGGATGGTGTAGGAGGGAGGGCTTCAGGTATTTGGACAATTGGACTGCATTCTGGGGAAGGTGGGACCTGTACAAACAGGACGGGTTGCACCTGAACCAGAAGGGCACCAATATCCTGGGGGTTAGGTTTGCTAGCACTCTTCGGGGGGGTGGGGTTAAACTAATTTGGCAGGGGGATGGGATCCGGACTTGTAGTCCAGCAAGTAAGCTAGCTGTTTGTCAGGATGTCCAAGAATGTAGGGAGGCTGTGGAGAAGGTAGCACTGACAGGGAATACTTGCAGACACAGAGATGGGCTCAAGTGCGTTTACTTCAACGCAAGGAGTATCAGAAATAAGGTGGGTGAACTTAAGGCGTGGATCGGTACCTGGGACTACGATGTTGTGGCCATCACAGAAACGTGGATAGATGAGGGACAGGAATGGTTGTTGGAGGTTCCTGGTTACAGATGTTTCAGTAAGGATTAGGGAGGGTGGTAAAAAAGGAGGGGGGGAGGCATTGCTAATTAGAAATGGTATAACGGCTGCAGAAAGGAAGTTTGAGGGGGATCTGCCTTTGGAGGTAGTATGGGCTGAAGTCAGAAATAGGAAAGGTGCAGTCACCTTGTTGGGTGTTTGCTATAGGCCCCCCAATAGCAGCAGAGATGTGGAGAAACAGATTGGGAAACAGATTTTGGAAAGGTGCAGAAGCCACAGGGTCGTAGTCATGGGTGACTTCAACTTCCCAAATATTGATTGGAAGCTCCTTAGATCAAGTAGATTGGATGGGGCGGTGTTTGTGCAGTGTGTCCAGGAAGCTTTTCTAACTCAGTATGTAGATTGCCCAACCAGAGGGAAGGCCATATTGGATTTGGTACTCGGTAATGAACCGGGACAAGTGATGGGCTTGTTAGTGGGTGAACATTTTGGTGATGGTGACCACAATTCTGTGACTTTCACCTTGGTTATGGAGAGAGATAGTTGCGCACAACAGGGTAGATTTTACAATTGGGGCAAGGGAAATTACGATGCTGTAAGACAGGATTTGAGGAGCATAAGTTGGGAGCATAGGCTGTCAGGGAAGGATGTGGTGGAAATGTGGAACTTTTTCAAGGAGCAGATACGACGTGTCCTTGATATGTATGTACCTGTCAGGCAGGAAAGAAATGGTCGTGTGAGGGAGCCTTGGTTGACGAGGGAGGTTGAATGTCTAGTAAAGAGGAAAAAGGAGGCTTACATAAGGTTGAGGAAACAGGGTTCAGACAGAGCAGTGGAGGGATACAGGATAGCCAGAAGGGACCTGAAGAAAGGGATTAGGAGAGCTAAGAGAGGGCATGAAAAATCCTTGGCGGATAGGATCAAGGATAACCCCAAGGCATTTTATGCGTATGTGAGAAACATGAGAATGATGAGAACGAGGGTAGGTCCGATCAAGGACAGTAGTGGGAGATTGTGTATTGAGTCGGAAGAGATAGGAGAGGTCTTGAATGAGTACTTTTCTTCAGTACTTACGAACGAGAGGGACTGTATTGTTGAAGAGGAGAGTGTGAAACGGACTGGTAAGCTAGAAGAGATACTTGTTAGGAAGGAAGATGTGTTGGACATTTTGAACAACTTGAGGATAGACAAGTCCCCCGGGCCTGACGGGATATATCCTAGGATTATGTGGGAAGCAAGAGAGGAAATTGCAGTACCGTTGGCAATGATCTTTTCGTCTTCACTGTCAATGGGGGTGGTACCAGGGGACTGGAGAGTAGCGAATGTTGTGCCCCTGTTCAAAAAAGGGAATAGGGATAACCCCGGGAATTACAGGCCAGTTAGTCTTACTTCTGTGGTAGGCAAAGTAATGGAAAGGGTACTGAGGGATAGGATTTATGAGTATCTGGAAAGACACAGCTTGATTAGGGACAGCCAGCACGGATTTGTGAAAGGTAGGTCTTGCCTTACAAGTCTTATTGAATTCTTTGAGGAGGTGACCAAGCATGTGGATGAGGGTAGAGCAGTGGATTTAGTGTACATGGATTTTAGTAAGGCATTTGATAAGGTTCCCCATGGTAGGCTTATGCGGAAAGTCAGGAGGCATGGGATAGAGGGAAATTTGGCCAATTGGATAGAAAACTGGCTAACCGGTCAAAGTCAGCGAGTGGTGGTAGATGGTAAATATTCAGCCTGGAGCCCAGTTACAAGTGGAGTTCCGCAGGGATCAGTTCTGGGTCCTCTGCTGTTTGTAATTTTTATTAATGACTTGGATGAGGGAGTCGAAGGGTGGATCAGTAAATTTGCAGATGATACGAAGATTGGTGGAGTTGTGGACAGTGAGGAGGGCTGTTGTCAGCTGCAAAGGGACTTAGATATGATGCAGAACTGGGCTGAGGAGTGGCAGATGGAGTTCAACCCTGCCAAGTGTGAGGTTGTCCATTTTGGAAGAACAAATAAGAATGCGGAATATAGGGTTAACGGTAGGGTTCTTAGTCAGGTGGAGGAACAGAGGGATCTTGGGGTCTATGTACATAGATCTTTGAAAGTTGCCACTCAGGTGGATAGAGCTTGTAAGAAGGCCTATGGTGTATTAGCGTTCATTAGCAGAGGGATTGAATTCAAGAGTCGTGAAATGATGTTGCAGCTGTACAGGACTTTGGTTAGGCCACATTTGGAGTACTGTGTGCAGTTCTGGTCGCCTCACTTTAGGAAAGATGTGGAAGCTTTGGAGAGGGTGCAGAGAAGATTTACCAGGATGTTGCCTGGAATGGAGAATAGGTCGTACGAGGATAGGTTGAGAGTTCTCGGCCTTTTCTCGTTGGAACGGCGAAGGATGAGGGGTGACTTGATAGAGGTTTATAAGATGATCAGAGGAATATATAGAGTAGACAGTCAGAAACTTTTTCCCGGGGTACAACAGAGTGTTACAAGGGGACATAAAATTAAGGTGAAGTGTGGAAGGTGTAGGGGAGATGTCAGGGGTGGGTTCTTTACCCAGAGAGTGGTAGGGGCATGGAATGCGCTGCCCGTGGGAGTGGTAGAGTCAGAATCATTGGCGACCTTTAAGCGGCAATTGGATAGGTACATGGATGGGTGCTTAATCTAGGATAGATGTTCGGCACAACATCGTGGGCCGAAGGGCCTGTTCTGTGCTGTATTGTTCTATGTTCTATGTTCTATATTGGGTTAAAGGAATGTCCTTTGTACTCTATGCCATCAGAGATGCATCAAAGGAATTGACCAAATTCAGTCCATTTAAATTAGTTTTTGAGCAAGAAATGAGAGGTCCGCTAAAAGTCATTACGGAGGAATTGATGAGTCAGAATTCAGAGATCAATATTTGGACTACTTGCCACATTTTAGCGAATGGTTAAGTAGAGCGGGGAGGTTGTTCAGACAGCGTTCAAAAGTGTCACAACATAAAGTATCACAACATACAATGCAAGACGAAGCAGACAAGACATCAAAAACTCACAATTTTGCTCTGGGAGATAATGTTTTAGGGTTACTTCTGTGGTAGGTGAATCACCAAAAGCAAGGTTTAACGGGCCTTCTCAAGTAGAAAGGAGGTTGGGTGACGTGACTGTTTGATAAGGGCTTCAGACAGAAACAAATCTGACAGAGTATGCCATGTGGATAATCTCAACGGGAATTCTGACAGGGAAGGGATGGAAATGGAGACTGTGTTATCGGTTACAACATCGAGCAAAGAACCAAGTTCACAGAATTCTGAATTGGACATTCCTCAAGTTAAATTGGACAATGAGGAAGTTGTCAAAAATTGGGATAAACAATGAAGTTACCTTCTAGATGAAAATCGAAATTGTATGAAATAAGCTGGGAAATATTAACCACATTGTGCATGATGCAGCTAAAGGAAATGCTGTTCTGCTTAAGCAACGTCCTTATAGGCATAATCATCGAAATCTGGCATAGATTGAAAAGGAAGTTGAACACATACTCCAAGACAACATAATCAAAGTGAGTAACATTGACTGGGGCTCACCATAGTAATGGTGCCAAAACCACATGGTGCCCAATGGTTGTGTATGGGCTAATAGAAAGTCAATGCATTTGCGAAGACTGATGCATATCCATTTCCATGTTTGGAAGACTCTGCTAAACCAGTTGGACCAACAACTTTGAATACTAAGTTGAACTTGCCCAGACGATACTGTCAGATACCTTTGACAAAAGGAGTGAAGACAATCTCGGCTTTCATAATGCCAAATGGAGTGTATTAGAACATAAATCAGAGTACAGCACAGAACAGGCCCTTCTGCCCACAGTGTTGTGCCGATGATTATTCCTAATCTAAAATAAAATTACCTAACCTACTCACCCCTCAATTCACTGCTATCCATCTGCAAGTCCAGCAGTCACTTAACTGTCCCTGGTAATCCATTCCATGTATTCCAACTGTCTGCGTCAACAACACACCTCTGATGGCTCCTCCATAACATACCCATAATATCTGAACAATATGACCCCTCATGCCAGTCAATCCTGCTCTGGGGAAAAGTCTCTGACGGTTGACGCAATCCATTCCTCTCATTTCCTTGACTACGTCGACCAGGTCACCTCTCTTCTTCCAGATTTATCTCTCCAGAGATAAATGTATGAGCTTAGTCAACCGTTCTTCACAACACAAGCCCTCCAATCCAGTCAGCATCCTGATAAACCTTCTTTGCACCCTTTCCAAAGCTTGCATAACGTTCTATAACAGGGCGACCAGAACTGGACGCAATATTCCACGTGCGGTCTTGAAGAACATAGAACATAGAACATAGAAGGATACAGCGCAGTACAGGCCCTTCGGCCCTCGATGTTGCGCCGACCGAATCCTACCTAACCTATACTAGCCCAATAACTTCCAAATGCCTATCCAATGCCCGCTTAAATGACCATAAAGAAGGAGAGTTCACCACTGATACGGGCAGGGCATTCCATGAACTCACAACCCGCTGTGTGAAGAATCTACCCCTAACATCTGTCCTATACCTACCACCCCTTAATTTAAAGCTATGTCCCCTAGTAACACCTGACTCCATTAGCGGTAAATACCGCTATTGAGCTGCAGCAAAACCTCTTGGTTCTTAAACTTGATCCCCGTGTTGATGAAAAACAAAACACATTATGATTTCTTAACAACCCAATCCAATTGGGTGGAAACTTTGAAGTTTCTACGCACTTAAACACCAACATCCCTCTGTTCCTCCACACTGCCAAGAATCCTGTCTTTAATCCTATATTCAGCACTGAAGTTTGACCTTCCAATTTGCATCACTTCGCATTGATCCAGGTTGAACGGCATATACCATTTCTCAGCCAAGATCTCCATCCTGATCACATAGTGCTGCAATCTGCAGTAGCCCTCGATACTATCAATGGCACCTCCAACCGTTGTGTCATCGGCGAACTTACTAACCCACTCCTAGACTTCCTCACTCAAGTCATTTAAGCAAACTACAAAGAGCAGAGGCCCAAAAACAGAGTGTGAAGGGACACCACTTACCATTGAACTCCAGGCAGAATACTTTCCAACTGCAATCACTCTCTATGTTCTGTCAGCCATCTTTCTGTCTGAATTCAGACAGCCAAATCTCCCTGTATCCCATATCTCCTGATTTTATGAATGAACCTACTACGCGGAACCTTACCAAATGCCTTGTTGAAGTCCATATACACAACATCCACTGCGCAACCTTCATCATACTGTCTTATTACCTCCTCAAAGAACTCAATAAAATGTGTGAGGCATGACCTGCTCCTCACAAGGCCATGCTGACTGCCTTTAACCACGCTATGCTTTTCCAAACAGTCATAAATCCTACGCGTCAGAATTATTTCCAAAACATTGCAGACCACAGTTGTAAGACTGACTGCTCCATAATTGCCAGAGATTTCCCTGCTTCCCTTCTTGAAACGAGGAACGACATTCGCGTCCCTCCAATCCTCCAGTATGACTCCCATGGAGAGGGAGGAAGCAAAGGTCTTCTCCAGCAGATTAGCAGCCTCCTTTCTCAATTCCCGGAGCAACTGTGGATGAATATGGTCTGGCCTGGGGACTTATCAACCATAGTGTTGGTCGAAAATTTCAATATATCAATTTCCTCAATGTCAAAATTCACACAACACCAGTTATAATCCAGCATGTTTAATTGGAAGGACATTAGCTTTCAGAGCGTCGCTCCTTACTATCGACTCCAAATCATTCCTGAATGTCAATCTGTTCAAGCCTGTTTCCCACCTCCTCTAAGTTGTCATTCACAACAAGGTCCCAATCCTTGGTGAAAACCAAAGCAACAAAATTCATTTAGGACTTCCACTATCTGCTCAGACTCTACGCACAGTTCCCTACGCTATTACTGACCGGCCCTACCTTCTCCCTGCTCATTCTTATATTCCTCAAGATTGAGTAAAATACCTTTGGGTTCTTCCTGCTTAATCCTTCCTGCCAAGCCTTTTTCATGCCCCCTCCTGGCTCTCCTCAGTCCATTTCTGAGCTCCTTTCTAGCAAGCCTGTAATTCTCTCCAGCTGTGCTTGATCCTTGCTTCTTTAACCTTACATAAGGTGCGTTCTTTCATTCTCCTTGAACAGTCTCCACATGTCAGTTGTGCCCTTTCTGTGGAACAATTGCTCTCCAACTCTTTTCTGATAGCATCATAATTTCCTTTTGCCCAATTAAATATCTTCCCTTTGTACCTACTCCATTCACTTTCCAAGGCTAAGGTAAACACAAGGCAGTTGGAGTCACTGTCACCAGAGTGTTCTCCCACCATGAAATCTGATCATTACCGAGCATCAAATCGAAAATGGCGCATCTCCTCGTCGGTCTGCCTCCATAGTTAGTAACGAAACCCTCCTGCACACACCTGGCAAAAACGGCTCCATCCAATCCATCTGCACTAAGAAGGTTCCAGTCAATATTCCCAAAATTGAATTCACCCATAATAACAACCATTTTTCAAAATCTGCTAGCTGATGAGTTCTTCAAACTCCCTACTGCTATTAGGGAGTCTGTAGAAAACCCCCAATGAAGTGGCTGCTCCCTTGCTGTTCCTAACATCCACCGACACTGAGTCAGGAGACAAACCTTCCTCAAAAGCGTTCGATTCTGTCGCTCTGATGCACTCTGATTCGCAATGCAACACCCCCTTCTGTTTCCACTCTCCCTGTTCTTTGAAAACATTCTTAACCCTGGAACATCTCGCAACCACTCCTGCCCTGTGAAGCCCATGTCTCCGTAGTAGCCACAACACCATAGTCTCAAATGCTGCTCCATGCTCGATGTTCATCACTCTTATTTCTGACACTCCTTGTGTTAAAGCAGACACATTTTCACCAATCCCTTTGTTTCATAAGATGAATAATGTTTCCGATAGATTCACTACATCCTACCACTGCTCCATATCTAACTGCCCCCTTCTCAAATATTTGGCTCTGGTTCCCAACTCCCTGCCAAACTAATTTAAACCCTTCCAAATCACATGACCAAAATAGTTGAACTTTGTGCTGTTTCCTATTAAAAATGTCTTAGCCACATTTCAAAGAGCAATCAGGTCCTTTCCGGATGACCCAATTGCGTGGTAAATATTGACGACGTGGTGATCTTTAGACACAAGTGGAAGGAACATTTGCAACAGCTCTCAGACTTGTTTGATCAACTGCGGAAGGCAGGCATGGTGATAAACCTGGCTAAAAGTGATGTTGCTTAAGCCCAAGTACCTTCCTGGTCCTTGTTATTGGACATGGACAAATGACCCCAAGAGATGCAAAAGAACAACGTTATTGGTGAAGTTCACATACCATCGACGAAAAGAACAATTATACCTGTGATTGAATGGATTTTATCAGAAATTCGCCAAATTTTAGAATGTGAATTTGTAAAGAAAGGCAAGACGTTTCAGTTGTGTGCAAACTGTCTGAAGATATTTGACAGCCTGAAAGCTGTGTTAACCACTGCACCAGTATTAACCACATGTAATTTTGCAAAGCTATTCAAGGTGGTTATCAAACGCGCACACACACACGCACACGCACACACAAACAAAGATACACAAACACTCAAACACATACACACATAAGTACAGAGTCTCATAAACCCATACACACACCGACCGATACAAACAGAGACAGTAACAGACAGCGACGCACTCACAGTCACACATAGAGGCACACACAGAGAAACACAACGCAGACACACATATACAAATGTGCACACAGACACACACACGCATACACAGGCAAACATACATCAACACACACATGCACGTAATATGTTGCCACAGAGAAGATTGTTGCTATACGGTGTGCCCTCAGAGTGGAACATCCATGTGCAGAAATGTCGGTAGTTCCTCTGCGAAGTGGAAATGAAGTATCATTGGGCAGTATTCCTGACACACACACTATACATATTAAAGAGTATTTCCATTGCAATTTGTTATGAAGTTGTAGATGTGTACTAAACATTTATTAAAATGTGAAACCTGGCAAGGACTTGACAAGATCAGAGTGTGCTGAAAGAACTTCCACATGTAACATTTGGCTGAAACAAGTGTCTGATCTGAGTAGCCATGACACACATCAAATTCAAACTTGGCCAATTTGGTTTAAGTTATACCCTAGGATATCGAAATCTAATCAAATTTGAATTTTACTGTGTTATCGACATCAAACTAATGAGATGGTAAGGTTTGTTGGGGTGTAAAACTGGGATATTTTGACAGTTAGCTAGAGCAGCAAAGAGCACAACCAAACAGAGAGTGCCCACAGAAGCTCTCCCTAAATGGTATTTGTTCATGTGAAATCTGTGTAGCAGAAGACTGAAGAAAAGAACTAGAAAGATCTGCAAAGGCGAATCGACACGGTTGGCTGGTTTTGAATCATGATTTTTGGGAATCTTAATCAAGATTTTTACCGCAACAGTTGATTGTTGTAGAGTGGGAGATAGGTAAATTGCTCAGACAAAAGAGGACTCCAATTAGAAAGTTGTTGTAAAATGTGGTCATGTATTTTGAAGTGAACAAATGAATTGCTAAAGATTTTCCATTAAGTGGTGGGATTTGATACTTCTTTGTCGAGAATGGAGAATGCTGGCAGGTTAATGCATTTTCTATAACTCGCAAAGTCTAGTTACTTACTCTTACAAATAATCATGTATGCAAAAAGGTTTAAAAATTCCTAAAACAGCCCAGCAGAGTGTGGCATTTTATCACTTTAAACAAAAGAGGAGCAGACAGAGGGAAAGGGAAGGAGATCCATTTTGATCCCCATTTCAATTACTCAAACCCAAACCAAAAGTGTTCCAACTGCACAAAGATGCAGAAAAACAGATTCAAATGTACATACACACACTGATTCTGAAACACACATGGCATGCACAGAGAGATAGCCAAACACAGATGTCACGCAGAGACAAATATAGGCACACAGAAATAGACAAACATAGACAGCAATATACAGATACATACTTGAACACACAAACGCACATGGAGTCATAGAGTAATAGAGGAGGTTTAGAGACAGATCTATCAGCCCATACAGTCCATTCTGACCATAATCCCAAATGAAACAAGCTCCAACTGCCTGCGTTTGCCTCATATTTTGCCAAACCTTCTCTAATCCATTTACTTCATCAAATGTCTTTTAAAAGCTGTAACTTTACCCACTTCCATCTCTTCCTCAGGAAGTTTATTCCAGACGCGAACCACATGCTGTGTAAAACAATGCCCCCTCCTGTCTCCTCATCAGGCATACCCGAGAATTCTATGGGAAGCTAGGGAAGTGATTGAGATATTTGCATCATCAATAGTCACAGATAAAGTTCTAGAAGAATGGAGGTTAGTTGCTGTTGAGACATTATTAAAAAAGCTGGAAAGGAAAAGCCAGGGAACAGTAGACCAATGAGCCTGACATCGGTGGTGGACAAGTTGTTGGAGGAAATCCTGAGTGACAAGATTGACATGCATTTGGAATGGGAAGGACTGATTAGGGATAGTGAAATTGTTTGTGTATGGTGATCGTGTCTCACTAACTTGAAGAAGTAACAAGGAGGCTTGA